>NC_057813.1:170562676-170716959 GCF_018294505.1 Triticum aestivum
GGTGGACCGCATCAGCGATCTCCCGGACGTCATCCTTGAGGAGATCATCTCGCTTCTCCCCACCAAGGATTGCTGCCGCACACAAGTCCTCTCAACTTGGTGGCGCCCTCTATGGCGCACCGCGCCCCTCAATCTCGACTGTCGTCAGATATTTGTCCTTCCTGAATTTGATCTCCTCAGAGCCATCATCTCTTCTCACCAGCAGGGCCCCGTTCAATGCCTCTACATCCCGACACGCTACCTGCTATCCATACCCGGCAAGGTGGATGCTTGGCTGACATCACCTGAATTCGGAAAATTCCAACAGTTTGAATTGTACCATTACCACAAAAGTTTCATACCACGAACACACCAAGAATTTGTGCCCACACTACCGTTGTCCATCTCGCGGTTTTCCTCCTCTCTCCACAGCGCCACCTTCGCCCGGTGCCATCTACCAGACGATCTGGTACAAATGCTTCGACTCCCACTACTAAAAAAACTTTCGCTTGTCGTGGTTTATCTGTCGGAGGCCTCAATGCACAACACCATCTACTCCAGTTGCCCTGCCCTGGAGTGCTTGCTGATTGTTTTGGGAATAGAAATCAGTATCAGTTGTCTCCAAATAAAGTCGCCTCACCTTAAAAGCATTGGAATTTGTTTTAAAGGACAGCAGCTCATCATCGAAGATGCCCCTTCACTTGAAAGGTTGCTCCTTGATAATTGTTATACACCTTCACAAATAACTATCGTATCTGCGCCCAAACTGGAGACCTTGGGTGTAATTCGTGACATGTTTAATAATCACAAGGAGTTGGTGTTTGGCTCTTCACTTTTTCAGGTACCGTATATTATCATCTACACATTTGTAATCATATGCTGCATTTTTCATTTGTGCGCATAAGTTTTATATCATCTTGGAGTACATTTTGGGTACTAATATTATGTTATATGCTCAATGAAGAGTTCGTCCATTGATAGCCTATCAATGTTGCTGGATTCTGTCAAGATCATATATATCAGAATGTATAGTTTTGATCTGAACATAATTATTGGCTTGCTGCGATGCTTTCGATCTCTGGAGAATTTATACATAGAGGTGATGATTTCATGCACATTGAAAGCCCGTATATATTGTACTAGAATTAACTGTTCAGCTGTCGTTCTTTCGACATACTCTTTTTTCATACCTTAACTGTTTTCAATCTTCATGTCTACTTAGGCAGAACCACATGGAGAAAAACATATAGCCAATCAGTGGCGTAATAAGCACAAGGATTTTCTCAGTTCTCATGACATACGTTTGAGGACAATAATGATGGAACGATATGCATCCAACCAGGCAAACAGAAGCTTTGTCACATTCTGTTGAATGCGAGGTTACTAATGTCCATGAGGCTTAATTTTTACCGCAAGAGATTTCTCACGGACGGACATGTTGAACAGCAAAAAAAGAAGTTTCAGGTGGACAAATGGGCTTCCAAAAGTGCTCGGCTTCTATTTACAACAAGTTGTACTCATCCTGAAAAAAATATTTTTGCACAGGATGTTGATTTTATGGATCAGACCAATCCATTTGTTTGTGACTGCAAAAAAGAGCGGTTGGGTTAGATGTTACTGTCATGTTCAATCTGGGTTTTGTCTAAAAATTTGATGAACAATTAATCCTTGGGCGTTTTGTACCATTTGTATGCTTGAGTTGCATGTTGTTGCCCTCGTACTCCCCTCCACCTGCCACTACACTGCCGCATCTTCCACGGCTGCTGTTCGTTCCCGTCCGAGGCCTCGCCGCCGTTCTCCACCTTGGTTCGCTCGCTGTGCCCGCTGCCGTCTGGCATTGTCAACATGGTCAACAACCAAGAGGAATCAGGAGATGACTATACGTGGAGAGGCTGATAGTAGGGACCCATCAGGGTCATTGCATTTCGCAAGCAGGTGCCTCGTTATTACAAGCCAAAAAAATACTTCCTCCTAATTGTTTGAAACCTAGGTCCCACGCCATTGTCAATGTAGTCAATAAACGAGAAAATTACACAACGAGCGGATAACACCAGGGACCCAGCAGCTCGCCCAGTTGTTTTTTAGTTTCAGAGACGGAGCTCAACTGCGTGCTGTGCGGGGGCTGTGGCCCGTTTAGCCCACGCTTACGCTTTTATTAAGCACATGACGAGCCCAGTTGATATATTTTTTCTTTCTGAAATTGGCTAGTCTAGTTCTTTTTTTGGAATATACCAAAACCAAGGCCTACTTGCTTTTCTCAGCCCTGCTGGGCTGCAAATCTTTCAAGACGAGGAGGGGTGTAAGTAGTAAGAAATGGGCTTCCCCAAAAAATGGGCTATAAGTTGTAAGAAATGGGTTGTAAATTTTTAAACCAAAGCCAACTGGCAATTGCATTAAAATATCATTTTTCAGGATTTCTCTACTCTCTACTCTTATAAAAACCAAAGCCAACTGGCAATTACATTAAAATATCATCTTTTCTCCCACAAGATAAACTACTCATACAAATGCATCTTCATGTTCCATGCAACGAACGGGCAACTTGCTAGTTAAGATTCTAAATTTCATTCATTTTTTTGCGGAGAATTGTTTTTTAAATTTTATTTTGATATAATTTTTTGAAAATTATTTTTAACGTGACTCGAAATTTCGTGATTAAAAGAGTTCGGACCCCACCGAAATATGCAAAATTTCGTTGAATTTTTTAGCAGTGCCCAGAATATATGGCCTGTAATGCTAATAAAAAGAATATGGGCTTCAAATATCCTTAAGAATTAGCAAATGGGCCGTAAATTATTGAAAATAATAGCTAATGGGTTGTATGCTATTTTCCATAGATTTGGAGGCTGACTTCTGGGCCTACTAGGTTGACGATGACGTTGTCCTAAATTTTTTTTGACGCGTACGCAAGGCTTTGTCAACTTAGTCAACACACAACGGTGATTGTTGGATGTCCATCCAACGGCCGCCGTGCTTCTTCAATCTCCGATCTTCCTGCTCCAGCCGCCCAAACCAGCACCGGCGGGACTGCCTGCTCCCTCCTCCCATGGCTGGCTGTGCTACCGCCAGGCCATCCCTCTAACCACCCACACATCCTGTTATTTTCCGGCAACGTCAGCCTCACCCCACAGCCGACCAGTCAGCGCTCGTACTCCCTTCAGCGTGGGCATCCGCTGCGGTGGCTTCGCCGGCTCCGGGTGGTTCTTTTCCTGGGCCTCGCCCTCGTCCATCGCGTTTATGCTCTCGGCGCGGCGAGGTCAACATGGTCAACAAACAACAGCCATCGGAAGAGGCTGACAGTAGGGGCCCACACAGGGAAATGTCTCCTTATTACGCGCAAAATAATGATTCCTCCACCTGATAGCTGGGACCCACCGGAAGGGCCTCTGTATTTCACGAAAAAAACGTTCCCCCCGCTGTCAGCTTGGACCCACCGGAAGTGCCTCCTTATTACGCACAAAAAAATGAATACTCCCCCTGCTAGCTGGGACTCACCTTCGTGGGAGGCTGACTTGTGGGCCTACTAAGTTGACGGGGATGGAGGGCTTTATCAACTTAGTCAATATGAACGATTCTAGCTCTAGTGACCGTACGATGTCCATCCAACAGCCGTAGTACTTCTTCAACCTCTGGTCTTCGTGCTCCAGCCGCCCAAAGCAACGCCAGTCGTGTCGCATGCTCCTGCCTCCCATGGTCGGCTATGATGCCGCGGAGGCCTCACCGCCCCCTACTACTCCCACCGCTGGCCAGTCCATCCCTCTACTCACCCACACCCCTTGTTATTCTGCAGCGACGGCAGCCTCACATTGCAGACGAACCAGTGAACCCTGGTACTCCTCTTCGCGTGGGCATCCACTGTTGCGTCTTCCCCGGCTCCATGTCGTCCCCTTCCTAGGCCTCGTCGTCATCCACCGCCGTGGTGCTCTTGGCGCGACATGGTCAATGTGGTCAATGACCGACTTCCAACGGAAGAGTACTGTACGTGGAGAGGCTGACAGTTGGGTCCACGGCGGCCGCAAGGAAGTGCCTCCTTATTATGCGCAAAATAATTATTCCTCCACCTGACAGCAGGGACCCACCAGACGGGCCATCATATTTCGTGAAAAAAACGTTTCCCCCCTGACTGCTAGGACCCACCAGCTACACCTTCGCACGCAAGGAAGTGCGTCCGGGCAAAGAAAATGATTCGCCCCCTTGACTGTTGGGACCCACCAGCTACATCTTCGCACGCAAGGAAGTGCCTGACAGTCGGGACCCACCTGGTCGAAGCATACATAGTGTTGTCATTCTGGTCGCGAACGTGTACATACATACTGGTCGATGTAGAGGCGTGCACATGTCGTAGTAGAGGCGCACACGTGTCGTAGTAGAGGCACGCACGTAGCATGTACACGTACTTACAACAGCGAGGGTGCAAGAAAGAAAATACGGCCACGTACGTACATACGAGCGGGGTCACGAACGCCTACTCGTGCATACGTACGGCCAGGGCTCGTGTACATGGCTAGGTCGAAACGGAGAAACAGCGTCGTCATCGTGTTCATGGGGAGCCAACCGGCTCGGTCGGAACGGAATGCGTCGTCGTGTTCATCGAGAGGGCTTGGACGGAACAGGTGGTGGAAACGAGGCCTGGCATACCGCAGAACAAAGGAAACGACCTTGTGTTCGACCGGCCACGTTCGAAACGGGATCCTGTTCATCGGGAGGGGTCTGGCGTACCGCAAAATGGAGGAAACGGACTTGTGTTGGACCTCCTACGGTCGAAATGGGGTCTTGTTGATCGGGAGGGGTGTGACGTACCGCAAAACGGACGAAACAGACTTGTGTTGGAGTGCTACGGTCGAAATAGGGGTCCTGTTCATCGGGAGGGGTGTGGCATACCGCAAAACGGGACTCCACGGGATACTGTTCATCTCCACCATCGACCTCCTCCAGGCTCCACGGGTTACTGTTCATCCACCGTCGACCTCCTCCAGCCTCCACGGGCTACTGTTCATCCACCGTCGACCTCCTCCAGCCTCCACCTGCGACTGTTCATCCACGGGCTCCTGTTCATCCAGCCTCCACTGCACGCTACTCCACCGGCTACTATTCAACCACCTCTCTCCACGGGCTCCTGTTCAACCACCCCTCCACGGGCTACTGTTCATCCCCCTCCACCTTCTAGTGTTCATCAGCCCTCCACAGGGTCGTCCTGTTCATCCAGCCCTCCACGGGGTCCTGTTCATCCAGCCCCAACCGGCTCGATCGATCAGGGTCATGTTCATCCAGAGGCAACGCCACGGGGTCCTGTTCATCCACCCCCACCGCTAACTGTTCATCCAACCCCCCCCCCCCCAATGCTCACTGTTCATCCAGAGGCAGCATCGATCGGCTTCAGTTAGCAGTAGTAGCGAAGGAATCGCTCGATCGGGTTCAGTTAACAGTCATTGATCGATCGCTCAGGTTCAGTAACGCGTAGCCTGCAGTGCAATCGCTCGGGTTCACTTAGAGCCCAACACCTCGCTCAGGTTCAGTTAGAGCCCAACGCCTCGCATACACGCATGTACGTGTACGAGAGAAACGCGCATCGCTCGGACCCGACCACCCACCGTAACCGGGAATACCCCGATATTTTCCTCGCCCTTGCTTCTACCACGGTTTTTTCCGTCATGGACGGCCCAAAGAATGTCATGCAGCTGCGTCTCCGGCCCGCCCAGGACGAAAAGCCCATTTTCTGTCATGATTTTTTGTCATAGAAGTAGGACCCCACCACATCTATGATGATACCGGGTTTTGTCACAATTATTGTCATAGAAGTGTCATAAGTATGACAGAAAAATTTCGTTCGGCCCAAAATGTCACGGATGTGTCTTTTTTTGTAGTGATAATAGGTAGGTATGGTGGCTGTTTTGAGGAAGATATAAGGAGGTTTATGTGTGATAGAGTGTACCGTATCACGGGGTTTGGATGCACCGGTGAAGTTTGCACCAACTCTCAAGGTGAGAAAGGGCAATGCACAGTACCGAAGAGGCTAGCAATAATGGAAGGGTAAGAGTGCGTATAATCCATGGACTCAACATTAGTCATAAAGAACTCATATAATTATTGCAAAAATCTACAAGTCATGAAAAACCAAGCACTACGCGCATGCTCCTAGGGGGTAGATTGGTAGGAAAAGACCATCGCTCGTACCTGACCGCCACTCATAAAGATGACAATCTAAGAACACCTCATGTTTCAGATTTGTTACACAACGGTTACCATACGTGCATGCTACGGGACTTGCCAACTTCAACACAAGCATTCTTTAAATTCACAATTACCCAACTAGCATGACTCTAATATCACCACCTCCATATCTCAAAACAATTATCAAGTATCAAGTTGATCATAGCATCCAATTCATTTCCTATGATAGTTTTTATTATACCCAACTTGGATGCCCATCATTCTATGACCAATTTTATAACCATAGCAAATACCATGCTGTTCTAAAAGACTCCCAAAATAATATAAGTGAAGCATGAGAGGTCAACAATTTCTACAAAATTAAACCACCGCCGTGCTCTAAAAGATATAAGTGAAGCACTAGAGCAAAACTATCTAGCTCAAAAGATATAAGTGAAGCACATAGAGTATTCTAATAAATTCCAAATCATGTGGGTTCTCCCAAAAGGTGTGTTCAGAAAGGATGATTGTGGTAATCTAAAAAGCAAAGGCTAATATAATACAAGACTCTCCAAGCAAAACACATATCATGTGGCGAATAAAAATATAGCTTCAAGTAAAGTTACCGATAGACAGACGAAAGAGGGGATGCCTTCCGGGGCATCCCCAAGCTTAGGATTTTGGTTATCCTTGAATATCTTGGGGTGCCATGGGCATCCCCAAGCTTAGGCTCTTGCCACTCCTTATTCCATAGTTCATCAAATCTTTACCCAAAACTTGAAAACTTCACAACACAAAACTCAACAGGAAATCTCATAAGCTTCATTAGTGCAAGAAAGAAACACCACCATATAAGGTACTGTAACAAACTCATTTTTTATTTATATTGGTGTTAAACCTACTGTATTCCAACTTCTCTATGGTTCATACCCCTTGATACTAGCCATAGATGCATCAAAATAAGCAAACAACACACGAAAAACATAATCTATCAAAAACAGAACAATCTGTAGCAATCTGTACCTTTCGAATACTTCTGGAACTCTAAAAATCCTACCAAAATAGTAAGTCCTGGGAAATTTGTCTATTGATCTACAGCAAAAAGAATCAACGCAGAAGCACGTTTCTGTGAATTACTAAAATTATTTTCGTGTGCACAAAAGTTTCTGTTTTTCAGCAGAATCAAATTAACTATCACCGTAGGTTATCCTATAGGTTCTACTTGGCACAAACACTAATTAAAACATGAAAATACATCTAAACAGAAGCTAGATGAAATATTTATTACTAAACAGAAGCAAAAAAAGGAACAAAATTAGAATTGGGTTGCCTCCCAACTAGCGCTATCGTTTAACGCCCCTAGCTAGGCATAAAAGCGAGGATAGATCTAAGTAGTGCCATCTTTGGCTTTTAATTTTTTAGCGGAGTCTTGCTCGAATCCGGGAGGTTCTTTATGTTTCCCCTCATACTCGGAAATTTTTAGATCTAAAGAATCCAACCGCTTATTGCAAAGGGTAATTAGCATATTCATACAGTGGAGATTTCCGCTAACACTCTTAAGAGGTTCAAGAGACTTTTGCACAATTTTTATCACTTCGCAAATTTTTTCAAAGACTCGTGTCTCCTCCGGGTATGATGTGATCCCCCTTTTTGAGGTAGTGTTCCCACTATTCCTTCTATAACTTCATGCGCAATACTGGGATCGATCTCGATAAAATTTCCCTTGGCAATGCAATCCAAGAGTTGTCTATGGGACATATTTAGCCCAACATAAAAATTGCGAAGAACAATTCTAAAATTAACCTCTAAAGTGCAGTTACGATAAGATTCCATCATTCTATACCAAGCATCTTTAAAATTTTCTCCTTGCCTTTGCTTGAAGTGAAGAACTTCAAAATCGGGGGACAAAGGACTGGATAGAGAACTAGCCATAAGGACAAAATAAACGATCTAACACACGAGCACACAGAAAGACAAGCGAGAGAGAAAAGAGATTGGGAAAGAGAGGGCGAATAAAATGGCAAGCGTGAAGTGGGGGAGAGGAAAACGAGAGGCAAATGAAAAATAATGTAATGCGAGGGAGATGAGTTTGTGATGGGTACTTGGTATGTCTTGACTTGAGTGAAGACCTCCCCGGCGACGGCGCCAGAAATCCTTCTTGCTACGTCTTGAGCTTGCGTTGGTTTTCCTTGAAGAGGAAAGGGTGATGCAACACAGTAGCGTAAGTATTTCCCTCAGTTTTTGAGAACCAAGGTATCAATTCAATAGGAGGCTCCTCAAAAGTCCCATGCACCTACGCAAACAAACAAGAACCTCGCAACCAACGCAATAAAGGAGTTGTCAATCCCTTCACGGCCACTTGCGAAAGTGAGATCTGATAGAGATACTATGATAAGATAAATATTTTTGGTATTTTTATGATATAGACTGGAAAGTAAAAGATGCAAATAAAAGTAGATGGAAAACTTATATGATAAAAGATAGACCCGGGGGGCATAGGTTTCACTAGTATCTTCTCTCAAGATAGCATAAGTATTACGGTTGGTGAACAAATTACTGTCGAGCAATTGATAGAAAAGCGCATAGTTATGAGATTATCTAGGCATGATCATGTATATAGGCATCACGTCCGTGACAAGTAGATCGAAACGATAATTCGAAGAGACTTGCAAAGATAACTTAATCACACATAAAAGAATTCAGAGGAGATTCAAATATTTCTCATAGATAAACTTGATCATAAACCCACAATTCATCGGATCTCGACAAACACACCGCAAAAAGAGTTACATCGAATAGATCTCCAAGAAGATCGAGGAGAACTTTGTATTGAGATTCAAAGAGAGAGAGAAGAAGCCATCTAGCTAATAACTATGGACCCGAAGGTCTGTGGTCAACTACTCACAACTCATTGGAGAGGCCTTGGAGATGATGTAGAGGCCCTCCATGGTCGATTCCCCCTGCGGCGGAGCGCCGGTGAAGGCTCCAAGATGGGATCTCACGGATACAAAAGGTTGTGGCGGTGGAAATAGTTTTTCGTGGTGCACCTGGATGTTTTTGGGGTACGTGGGTATATATAGGAGGAAGAAGTAGGTCGGTGGATGCTCTAGGGGCCAATGAGGATGGGGGCGCGCCCACCCCCAGGGGGTGCGCCGGGCACCCTCATCGATGTCGCCTCTGTTGCTTGATGTCCACTCCAAGTCCTGTGGATTGTGTTTGTTCCAAAAAGATTGCTCCCGAAGGTTCATTCCATTTGGACTCCATTTGATATTCCTTTTCTTCAAAACACTGAAATATGCAAAAAAACAGCAATTCGGGCTGGGCCTCCGGTTAGTAGGTTAGTCCCAAAAATGATATAAAACTGTAAAGTAAAGCCCATAAACATCCAGAACGGCTAATATAATAGCATGGAACAATCAAATTTTATAGATACGTTGGAGACATATCACTACGCTCCCTTCTTAAGACTTGGGGGCTACAAGTGATATGCATACAAGGGAGGTACATTTTCAAGCTTGATGTTAGCAACAATTATGACCCGGTGCTATCAATATTTACAAACTGGATTTTTGGCAATGATAAATGGGCAAGTTCTACATCTTTAAGCCGGCTGAAAATCAGATGAGTATTTCAAGACCAATATTTTTGTTAAGCATTGGGATTTGAATCAAATGAATTATTATTCACAATATTTTTTGGGGAGAAACCAATATCAGCAGATTGGTTATGAAGCTGGCCTATTGACCCGGATTTTCTAGAAGAAGGAAATTACAAGGACTTAAGGATGATCAAGCGCCGGCTTACAATAATTCTTAACCCGAAGCACAATCTGTCAAATTCGTTTTTGTGTTTATTTTACAGGATCAGTTTAACATGGATAAACCCAAATTAAACTGGGGGCTAATGTCGGGGATATACCCCGCGGTATGACCCGGCCGGAGTTATGACCCGGCTGGGGCTTGGTATTTCATTGGTAAAGCGTCTGAGGACTGAGGACTCACTGTTGACCCGCCCGAGCCTGGTGACCCATTGGTGAGCCGGCGGACAGTGATGAGCCGGCAGACAGTGGTAAGCCGGCAGACAGTGGTAAACCGGCAGACAGTTGTAAGCTCGCACACAGTGGTATGCTGGTAGATGGTTACGACCTAGCAGACAGTTATAACCAGGCAGACAGAGTCGCTTGGGGTTAATAAGCCCGAGGCGTGAAGAAGCCCAAGACGTTATAAGAAGCCCATGGGGAGAAGCCCGTGACAAGAAGTCAGAATAGTTTTAAGTCTTAATCCGACTAGGACTCCATATGTAACCCGCCCCTCCAACTTATATAAGGAGGGGCAGGGCACCCCAACAAAGGGGTGGGGAGAGGTAATCTCTAAGGTTAGACGCAATTGGGAGAGCCGGTTTATGCGGTGATTCCTTCATGAGCATAATGAGACCTAACCACAAACAGCATGTAGGGCTATTACCGGATGATGTTTCCCGGGGCCCAAAGCTGCCTAAATCCTTGTCTTGTGTGTTGATCTGTCTCGCGTCTCTCATCCCGGTCAACCCCTCTCAAGCTACCACATAGATGCATACGACTAAGTCCTCACACTAGGACATCTGCCGTGACAAATCCACGACACCAGGAAAGCAACAAAGACAAAGAAGGAACTCTTTTTTGGAGCCCAGCTAGACCTACCAGCAAAGCAACAAAGACAAAGAAGGACCTCTTCTTTGAAACCAGCTAGACCTGAAAATCTCCCCCACATGATGTGAGCAGCTACAATAGGCAAATCAACAAGTCACTTGTAGGGCATAGCAGAAATGCACAAAAAGAAAAACAGGCCAATCCATATAAGTGACAAAAAAAACATGACTCCATCTCCTAGTCGACCCGGCCAAGAAAGAACAAAAATACAAGCAGACGGTAATATACTCTTTGATGTCAGGTCTCTACCAACAAGACCACAAGCAAGCAAATGGATAGAGCAACTGAGAAGAGAAGAATAAAAGGGATCAACCTGCAGAACGATGGCCGACACAGCAGGACAAATCGACCACAAGCACGGGCACCTGCGTCGGACCAATCTGCAAGGGAAAAGGGGCAAATCAAGGATGAGCTCCAGGCAACCACAACTGGGACGGAGGTGTGCCAGGGTAACCCCCCGGAGAAAAGCGGTGACCTTGACGACAAGAGAGGTGGACCGCTCGCTAGCATCCTCTTCAGGTTCATCTTAGTACCTACATAGAAATGTACCGCTTTAGAAATACCAAACCATTACACATGCAACCTCCCATAAAAATATAACCCTCTTCTGGTAATAATAAAACTTCTGGTAACTACATATTTCATTAGCAAGAGAAGGGGCAACCTCTTTGTTGGTTGATAGCTTAGCAGTCTTCAAAAGCAGGGAAAACTCTTGTCATAGCCAAAATACAAGCACAATTGACAATAATCACCTCCCGGGGAGCAAGAATTTTCTGCATTACTAACAAAGGCAAAAAGCAAAAGCTCCCAAACTTATGACCCTGTCGAATTTACAGAAGTTGCAATATTTTGCTAGTGCCAAAACAAAATTAGCATCAGACAACAGGTTTCATGCTTGTGTGAAATAAAATCATGATTTGGTGCTCCCAAATAATCTAGCTGGTAACAATTTAACACAAAATACTGCAAGTATACTGTATTATATGCTGTACTAACTACTCCCATGTCAACAACATCCATATTTGAGTAAAAAGTAAAGTTTTCCATGACCTATTTGAGGTTTCAGCAATATATCGTATCAGCATGCCTAGAGCTCTTCCTGGGGCAAAATCAGAAAAGAAACCATGCTTAACAGTAACGCAAGTGGTCCAAAATCAGAAAAGAAACCATGCTTAACAGTAACACAAGTGGGAATCAAACAAATTGCAACATCCATGGCTTCTTTTGGGTCAAAATCAGTATATCTTTGTATTGAGTCAGTAATTTAACTACATACATAAGCAACTGTAAATTTGATAGAGCTGTCATGCCCCTAAGAAACCATAGAGAGCATGCAAAGATAGCAGACTGTTAGAAGTGAGAAGTTGCATTCAGCTCTACACAGCAGCAAAATAAGAAGGGCAATGCGAGGGAGGCAAATACACGAAAAGGCACCGGTGAAGATATATGAGACCTTTTTCCAGATGCAGTTGATCGGAGAGAACCAGAACTGGCTGGAGAGTTCAAAGCAAATGAACGACCACGACTGGTCCCAGGGACAGTGGTTCACAGGAAATCAAGGACGCTAGCTAGAAACATGACCTAGAAAGAAACACTGTTTGTTTCCATGCAGCAGCGTCTCAGCTCAGAACAAAAAGAAGGAATCACTGTTTGTTTCCATATATCAGAATCATGGGTGGCTGAAATGAATTTAGAGTTGTCGATTAAAGTTATCTCTCTTAAACAAAGCCAATGTCCATGAAACACACGCTTTGAAACCCAGAGTGCTATTTACTTATTAAATTATCTATCTATGCAAACATATATAGATTCAATTCTGATGCACTCAAGGTGAACTCCTTATCTGACTCAACTCCCAAGCTAAACAGACAGTACCCAATAATTTATAGACCAAATAATAGATAAGGAATCAAGGAAAGAAAGGCTCTGTGGTCGAGGCCAGATGACTCACCAGACACCACCTTCATGCAATTTCTTATGACTGGAACATCTAGGAAAATCGTACTCCATTAGGTGCGTGAACATAAGGCATGCTCACTACAAGCCCAAGGGAGTTGCCCTGAAATAATAGATAAGCCTCAAGATCAAAATCAGCCAACGGGAAAGAATTGACTCACACAACACAACAATAGACAATAATGGATAAATTTCAATAGCTTTCAGCATACAAACCATGGTCAAAATTAATTCACGTGGATACTAAAGAATATCAATTACGTAGGTCTTTGCTCCTTCATACTGAACTAACGATAAATAAATGCAGATGAACATTTTTTAGCTTGAACGCAAAAGAACATTCAGTTACAACACTAAGTTGCCAAGATATGATACACCCTTGATGACTAAAGTTTCATCAGCATAACCTGTAAATCAATAGGAATAAAATATCCATTTTTAATCACATCAGGCATCAAGAGTAATTGGAGAATACACACTGTATGAACCCAAACTGAACTGCGAGTGTATGATCCAAATGGAGCTAATATAAAGTACTGGCATATGTGCTAATCAGATTTAAAATCCACGATATATGTGCATTTTTTCTATTATTCTCGGTTCATCCAACTTTTACGTATAGGATTTACATAAATTAGCGTACAAATTTAATATCATGATTTTGGATAGATATTAGTAAATAACGCTCAACCACAACATGGTATGGCAAACACGGTGTCATGCTTGTGTGAAATTCATTTTTTATGCGAAGGTTGTGTAGAACTCTAAAACTCAAGATCCCATCACGTAAAAACCACCTAGAACAAGAGTACTCGGCATTCATAAAATCGAATGCCATAACATTAGAAAAATTCTGCGATACATCAGTTTCAGTTCTCTTATTAATTTAATATGACAAGAAAAATGGTTACTGGATGATGGTCCCTATAGAAACACGGAACTAGTCTATTACTGCGGTCAATTTTGGCTCCAAAACTTTCAGTTTCAGTAAATACACAAACAGTAAGCTTCCCGGTTTATCTGTTCAGCAATTACACAAGCTAATTAAGAATGAAAATTGGCAAATTATGATTAAATCAATTGTAGGCCAAAATTTGGAAGTTAAAAGAAATCAAGTTGGTGGTTTAGATTAATATATAAGCATGATCATATTGTACCATACTCTGAAGCTAGTGTATAGATAAATTCTGAAAGCGTCTACATGTATAGAAATAAGGCAGGCTAAGACGAGGACACCAAACCACTTGTTTCTTTTAGTAATATTCTTTTCAAGTGAACATAATGGCTCAAGTAGTCTAACATGTTGGCAGCACAAGTACCCATATCGCAAAAATGGATAGGTCACACCACTCCAGCTACTGGAGCGTCATATAAAAGACTACTTAAGTTATATTGAGATCAAAGAAAAATTGCATGTTTCCTCATAGCAGGAACTGTCAAATCCCCATGAGTCTAGCGATAATTTACATGTCATCTAGAAAGCATTTTCCATACAAGCATAGCACTATATAGCAGTTTACCAGTGTAGCTTCTCTCAGCAAGAAAACATAGGTGCAGGACAGTTCATATTTCCTCCTGCAGAGACAATAAGACCCATAGTATGTACATGTTCAGACTTCTATTACTGGTTCAAAATACAGACCACATCCCATATCACAGGCTACTATATTCTTTGAGATGAATAGCAAAACTTAAAAGTATCAATTTAAGGGTGAAGTGCTAAATGTCTAAATCTAAAGCTCGCATATAGAACACTGCCGCAAATGCATTTTCTCTGAACAGTAGTTGATTTGTACAGTGACACAAGAATGGTTGAAGAGTTCTATCAATTTACTCTCGGAACGAACTTATAGATGAAGGTTAACACAAAATTAGTTAATGGCCTAAAAATACTGTTAGCATGCTAAAGGTGAAAAGTCCAAATCATACTGTGTGAATAAATGTAATTAGTTTCTCTTATGCTACCATTTGACTATGCCTCCCGAAAGTGTAAATGTAAAAGTGGGCAAGGAACTTTACAAAGTATCAGCTAACTTGAATTCTGAGAAACATGTCATCCAGAGGGAAACAAATATCTCAAGCAAGAATGAACCTTGAATTCTGAGAAGTTTCTTCTTTTTCTGAAAGACATCGTGCGCCACCATCAACAACAACAATTTGTGGTTGGGGATCTATGACATAATAGATGCTCCAGGTGTTCTTATAGCACAAGTACTGCCTATAAACGCATCAAGTAGGTATTGTCGATGATGGCCCTAAGGTCATCATCCAGCAAGTGCGTGTGCAGGCCTCCCCGGAGCTCAATCATGCGCCTGCTATACTCGACATCGAGCATAGCAGCACTTGGAAAATAGATATCACAATAAGGTAGCTCCAAAGAGCCCCTTCCTTGGAACCTAGCTAGAGTACTAAACGAATAAGAAGCCACAACACCTTTACAAAAACCTAGCCTTCCTACATGCAAAAAGGAACAAAACCAGCAGGGTTCCTGATGAGGAACAATAGATGAGGAACATGGAAATATAATCATATGTCAAATTTGTTTGGCTACTTCTAGATACTTCTATTGTGGTCTAGTATTTCTTGTCTTTTCTTTATCCTACCTACTGTTTTCTAGAGTCTTGTAGTTGTGAGTAGCTATGAGTAGAAGGGTGAACCTTAAATAATGTTTCTAGAGTATTCCAGCTATAAGTAGAAGTATGTGAAGGCTTCCCAAAGCCCTATAAATAGAGGTCCTCACCTCTACTTTGGACCCAGACTATGTACACCTACCTATAATAGAACTTGTTATTCTTATCTAAGATCTTGGAGTCGATCTTGTGCCCTAGGAGTTCTGGATTGAACTCTTGCTGCCCTATCAGCCTACATTCGCCTTTAGAGCGATATCTAGCACAACACGTTGAAGCTGTTCCTTCAACACTTGTGTTGTACACACTGTAGCAGCAAGGAGGAGTTGCTCCTACACGACCCTTGTGTTGCTTCAGGTGGTATTAGAGCCTCGTTAAACCATAATCGTTCTTGATGTCCTCTTCGAGAGCAAGTTGCGGCAAGTAATGGAGCAATAGGAAAAGAGGATGGATGCTGCTGAACAACAAATCAAAGAGCTGCTTGAAGATCTTAATAGGAGATTTGACCAGCTCGTTGAGATGATAAGAAAGGGTGTCCCCCTGCTACCAATGATGGAGATTCATCTAAAGAAGAGGAAGATGTTCATCAAGGAAGAAGGAGAGGTAATCTTGGAGCAAGACCGCCACGACAACGTGTTGTTCAACGTGCTTCAAGAAGGCCAATTTATGTTGAGGCTTCTAAAGGTGAAGAATATGATGATGCCCTTGAAGAACCAAATCTCTACGCATATCAGAGAGCACCCAACCCTACATATGCAAGAGATACATACAAGGTGAAAGCTGAGATCCCAAGTTTTAATGGAAATGTTGACATTGAAGGGTGCCTTGATTGGTTATATGAAGTGGAGACTTTCTTTGAGGTCATGGAGGTTCCGGAAGATCGTAGAGTTCCTTTGGTCGCATACAAGCTGAAAGGAGGAGCCGGTGCATGGTGGCATCATGTTCAAGAGGAGCGCATGCTGAGAGGAGAACCTCGTGTTAGAACTTGGCGACAAATGAAAGGCATCTTGAAAGGGAGATTTTTGCCCGCTGATTATGACCAGATCCTATTTATCCAATTTCCAAATTGTGCTCAAGGAAATAGGACTATTTCAGATTACACGGAGGAGTTTCTAAGGCTACAAGTGAGGTGCAACCTTGCTGAAACTGAAGAGCAACAAGTTGCAAGGTACATCAATGGTCTCAATGATGCTATTCAAGATCGATTGATGATGCAACAAATCTGGTCTGTTGATCAAGTACAAGCTCTAGCCTTAAAGGCTGAGAGGTTTGTGAGGATGAGAAAGACAAGTAAGGCTCCATATCCTCCATATCCTCATACCGAAGGCTCATCTAGGAGCCAACCTAATAGAGTGGAAGAAAAGACCACTCCACCAAAGACAAAACATCCCATCCCGAAGCAAACTAGGCAAGGGTAAGGCAAATGAAGGCCCAAAGTGCTATAAATGTGGTAAAGAGGGACACATATCCAGCGGTTGCCCACTAAGGAAATTTGTTAACACGACTATCCATGATGGTGAAAGCGGTGAGGAAGAATATGAATCTGAAGATGTAGACGGACAAGAGGTTTGTCAAGAAGAAGGTGAAGAGGTGGTATATGTGGTCCAACGTGTCCTATGTTCCACACCACAATTCGATGACACATAATGGAAGAAAATATTTGAGAGCAAATGCACAGTGAATGGCAAGGTATGCAAACTAGTGATTGATAGTTGCAGCTGCGAGAATGTTATCTCCCAGAAGTTGGTGGACCATTTAAAGCTTGAAACCCATGATTATCCAAATCCCTACACTATTGGATGGATCAAGAAAGGAGTGAATATGAGGATCACCAAACAATGCAACCTGCCACTTTCTTTGGGTAAGCATTATCGCTCAAATGTGTTGTGTGATTGGTTGACATGGATGCCAGCCATGTTCTTCTTGGGAGGCCTTGGCAATTTGATGTGGATACTACACACAAGGGCAAGGAAAATTCTTACTCTTTCATTTGGAACAAGAGAAAGATCATTATCTTACCAAACAAAACCAAAGGTAATACCTCTAAGGAGAAGGGGAAAACTATGTTAACTATCTCCCATACCTCTCATGAGTTTATGGAAGACTTGAAGGAGGAAGATTTGTGTGCTACACTTGTTGTAAAGGGAGAAGAGCACATGGTTGTTGAAATTCCAGCACGTTTATTGGCAGAATTTCAGAACATACTTGGGGAGCCACATGGCTTGCCACCGATGAGAGGAATTCAACATAGAATTGGCTTAATTTCGGGAGCAAGTCTTCCTAATCTTCCACACTATCGAATGAGCCCAAAGGAGCATGATATATTGAAGGAGAAAGTGGAGGAATTGTTGCAAAAGGGGCACATTCGAGAAAGTATTAGCCCATGTATTGTACCAGCCCAACCCGCGCCAAAGAAAGATGGATCTTGGCGCATGTGTGCGGACAGTAGAGCCGTTAACAAGATCACCGTAAGGTATAGATTCCCTATTCCCCGTCTGGATGATATGTTGGATCAGCTTAGTGGAGCAAGAGTGTTCACAAAGCTAGATTTAAGAAGTGGATATCATCAAATCCGTATAAGACCCGGGGATGAATGGAAGACCGCCTTCAAGACGAAGGAAGGGTTGTTTGAATGGCTAGTCATGCCATTTGGACTCTCAAATGCACCAAGTACCTTTATGCACTTAATGAATCAAGTTCTTAGTGTTGGGGAACGTTGCAGAAAAATAAAATTTTTCCTACGGTTTCACCAAGATCAATCTATGAGTTCATCTAGCAATGAGAGAGAGGAGTGCATCTACATACCCTTGTAAATTGAGTGGAAGCGTTCAAGAGAACGGGGTTGAGGGAGTCGTACTCGTCGTGATCCAAATCACCGGAGATCCTAGCGCCGAACGGATGGCACGTCCGCGTTCAACACACGTACGGTCAGCGAGACATCTCCTCCTTCTTGATCCAACAAGGGGGAAGGAGAGGTTGATGAAGATCCAGCAGCACGATGGCGTGGTGGTGGATGCAGCAGTGATCTCGGCAGGGCTTCGCCAAGGGTCTGCGAGAGGGAGAGGTGTAGCAAGGGGGAAGGGAGGCACCAAGTGCAAGGGTGCGGCTGCCCTCCCTCCCCCCTCTTTATATAGGGCCCCTAGGGGGGCCGCCGGCCCTAGGAGATGGGATCTCCTAGGGGGGGCAGCGGCCAAGGGGGTGCCTTGCCCCCCAAGGCAAGTGGAGGCGCCCTCCACCCTAGGGTTTCCAACCCTAGGCGCAGGGGGGGCAAGGGGGGCGCACCAGCCCACCAGGGGCTGGTTCCCCTCCCACTTTAGCCCATGGGGCCCTCCGGGATAGGTGGCCCCACCCGGTGGACCCCCGGGACCCTTCCGGTGGTCCCGGTACAATAACGGTAACCCCCGAAACTTTCCCGATGGCCGAAACTTCACTTCCTATATATAATTCTTTACCTCCGGACCATTCCGAAACTCCTCATGACATCCGGGATCTCATCCGGGACTCCGAACAACTTTCGGTTTACTGCATACTCATATCTCTACAACCCTAGCGTCACAGAACCTTAAGTGTGTAGACCCTACGGGTTCGGGAGACATGCAGACATGACCGAGACGCCTCTCCGGTCAATAACCAACAGCGGGATCTGGATACCCATGTTGGCTCCCACATGCTCCTCAATGATATCATCGGATGAACCACGATGTCGAGGATTCAATCAACCCTGTATACAATTCCCTTTGTCAATCGGTACGTTACATGCCCGAGACTCGATCGTCGGTATCCCAATACCTCGTTTAATCTCGTTACCGGCAAGTCACTTTACTCGTACCGTAATGCATGATCCCGTGAACAGACACTTGGTCACATTGAGCTCATTATGATGATGCATTACCGAGTGGGCCCAGAGATACCTCTCCATCATACGGAGTGACAAATCCCAGTCTCGATTCGTGCCAACCCAACACACTTTCAGAGATACCCGTAGTGCACCTTTATAGTCACCCAGTTACGTTGTGATGTTTGGCATACCCAAAGAACTCCTACGGTATCCGGGAGTTGCACAATCTCATGGTCTAAGGAAATGATACTTGACATTTGGAAAATCTCTAGCTAAACAAACTACATGATCTTTGAGCTATGCTTAGGTTTAGGTCTTGTCCATCACATCATTCTCCTAATGATGTGATCCCGTTATCAATGACATCCAATGTCCGTAGTCAGGAAACCATGACTATATGTTGATCAATGAGCTAGTCAACTAGAGGCTCACTAGGGACATGTTGTGGTCTATATATTCACACATGTATTATGATTTCCGAATAATACAATTATAGCACGAATAACAGACAATTATCATGAATAAAGAAATATAATAATAACCATTTTATTATTGCCTCTGGGGCATATTTTCAACAGTCTCCCACTTGCACCAGAGTTCAATAATCTAGTTACTTGTGATGAATCGAACACCCATGGAATTCTGGTGTTGATCATGTTTTGCCCTAGGGAGAGGTTTAGTCAACGGCTCTGCTACATTCAGGTCTGTATGTACTTTACAAATATCTATGTCTCCATCTTCATGGCCGGCCCTGGGGCATGGGCGACGGGGCAACGGCTCAGGGCCCAGGCGAGGGGGGCACATGATGGAGTATATACATATACTATAGCCCAGCAAAAACAAGTAAAAAATTACAAAAGAATTAAAAAAATAGGATGGGCTAGGCGGCCCAGATATAGCTAGCTAGTGATAGCTGATGGATACACGAAGGCGAAGCGGCGCCGTGACTCACGGTCGTTTCTACGTTTTCTTCGTAGATTCGTCGCCCTCGCCCGCCCGTCGGCCTTCTCGCTCGCTCGGCGCCTTGTCCCTTGGCCCTTGCCGCGTCGCCCTCGCCTCGCCGGCTCGCCGTCGCCACCACACAGCAGTCCGACAGACAGGCGGTAGCCCGGCTATCCGGCATCCGACATCCAGCACCGCGGCAATACGGCAATACCTATACAGGTACGCATCCGACTCGAAGTCAAGAAGTACGCATCCATGTTCCTGTCCATCCCCAAACCTTAATTTGACAATCTCAGTAGTTTATTTATTCTTTATTTAGTATGTACGTATTCTAATTCAATCTATAATTTTTTTGTCATTCTATGTAACATGTCTAGGGTTCCAATCATCCGATCTATAAATTCCTTCGCATCAAGAAATGCCCGAAGAAACTTTTTTTGAAGCACTGAAGTATTATTGTTGTCGATGGAGTCAGTCTAATTTCGTTCTTATTTGAGGTAATCATGTCATGTTAGTTTTATTTTGCGATCTTTTTAGTACCATTGTTTTTTATGGAGTCGGTTCGAATTTGGTTATTATTGTTCTCCATGGAGTCATTTGAATTATTATAGTCATATTTTAAACTAAAGATGTGCGATTGAAAGTTACTTTTAATAAGTTATATATATAACACACGCATACATATATATTGTCTTAGGACTTAGGACATAGGGGCCCATGTCGTCGAGTTCGCCTAGGGCCTCCCGAAACACAGGGCCGGCCCTGTCCATCTTGAACATTTTCACGTATGGAGTTGAAGCGACGCTTGATGTGCCTGGTCTTCTTGTGAAACCTGGGCTCCTTGGCAAGTGCAATAGCTCCAGTGTTGTCCCAGAAGAGTTTGATCGGCCCCGACGCATTGGGTATGACTCCTAGGTCGGTGATGAACTCCTTCACCCAGATTGCTTCATGCGCTGCCTCCGAGGCTGCCATGTACTCTGCTTCACATGTAGATCCCGCCATGACGCTTTGCTTGCAACTGCACCAGCTTACTGCCCCACCATTCAAAATATACACATATCCGGTTTGTGACTTAGAGTCATCCAGATTTGTGTCGAAGCTAGCATCGACATAACCCTTTACGACGAGCTCTTCGTCACCTCCATAAACGGGAAACATATCATTAGTCCTTTTCAGGTACTTTATGATGTTCTTGACCGTTGTCCAGTGTTCCTTGCCGGGATTACTTTGGTACCTTCCTACCAAACTTATGACAAGGTTTACATCAGGTCTGGTACACAGCATGGCATACATAATAGACCCTATGGATGAGGCATAGGGGATGACACTCATCTCTTCTTTATCTTCTGTCGTGGTTGGGCATTGAGCCGAGCTCAATCTCACACCTTGCAATACAGGCAAGAACCCTTTCTTGGACTGATCCATATTGAACTTCTTCAATATCTTATCAAGGTATGTGCTTTGTGAAAGACCTATGAGGCGTCTCGATCTATCCCTATAGATCTTGATGCCTAGTATGTAAGCAGCTTATCCAAGGTCCTTCATTGAAAAACACTTATTCAAGTAGGCCTTAATGTTGTCCAAAAGTTCTATATCATTTCCCATCAAAAGTATGTCATCTACATATAATATGAGAAATGCTACAGAGCTCCCACTCACTTTCTTGTAAACGCAGGCTTCTCCATAAGTCTGCATAAACCCAAATGCTTTGATCATCCCATCAAAGCGAATGTTCCAACTTCGAGATGCTTGCACCAGCCCATAAATGGATCGCTGGAGCTTGCATACCTTGTTAGCATTCTCAGGGTCGACAAAACCTTCCGGCTGTATCATTTACAGTTCTTCCTTAAGATAACCGTTAAGGAATGCCGTTTTGACATCCATCTGCCATATCTCATAATCATAGTATGCGGCAATTGCTAACATGATTCAGACGGACTTCAACTTCGCTACGGGAGAGAAAGTCTCATCGTAGTCAACCCCTTGAACTTGCCGATAACCCTTAGCGACAAGTCGAGCTTTATAGATGGTGACATTACCATCCGCGTCCGTCTTCTTCTTAAAGATCCATTTGTTTTCTATCGCTCGCCGATCATCGGGCAAGTCTGTCAAAGTCCATACTTTGTTTTCATACATGGATTCTATCTCGGATTGCATGGCTTCAAGCCATTTGTTGTAATCTGGGCCCGCCATCGCTTCCTCATAGTTCGAAGGTTCACCATTGTCTAACAACATGATTTCCAGGACAGGGTTGCCATACCACTCTGGTGTGGAACGTGTCCTTGTGGACCTACGAAGTTCAGTAGCAACTTGATCCGAAGTACCTTGATCATCATCATTAATTTCCTCTCTAGTCGGTGTAGGCACCACAGGAACATCTTCCTGAGCTGCGCTACTTACCGGTTCAAGAGGTAGTACTTCATTAAGTTCCACTTTCCTCCCACTTACTTCTCTTGAGAGAAACTCTTTCTCCAGAAAGGACCCGTTCTTGGCAACAAAGATCTTGCCTTTGGATCTAAGGTAGAAGGTATACCCAATTGTTTCCTTAGGGTATCCTATGAAGACGCATTTTTCCGACTTGGGTTTGAGCTTTTCAGGTTGAAGTTTCTTGACATAAGCATCGCATCCCCAAACTTTCAGAAACGATAGCTTAGGTTTCTTCCCAAACCATAATTCATACGGTGTCGTCTCAACGGATTTAGACGGTGCGTACCAAATTCGTGACTTAAATATTCACCTCCACGATCTGATCGTAAGAACTTTATTTTTCGGTCAAGTTGATTCTCTACCTCATTCTGAAATTCCTTGAACTTTTCAAAGGTCTCAGACTTGTGTTTCATCAAGTAGACATACCCATATATACTCAAGTCATCAGTGAGAGTGAGAACATAACGATATCCTCTGCGAGCCTCAACGCTCATTGGACCACACACATCAGTATGTATGATTTTCAGTAAGTTGGTTGCTCACTCCATTGTTCCGGAGAACGGAGTCTTGATCATTTTGCCCATGAGGCATGGCTCTGTCACGCCCAATATGCGACCCTATCCAAAAGGAACTCGAAGGTCCCACCAAGGATAGACCCGCATATTGAAATGCTTTTGCAAGGTGGATATCA
Organism: Triticum aestivum; assembly: GCF_018294505.1. Classification (NCBI taxonomy): domain Eukaryota; kingdom Viridiplantae; phylum Streptophyta; class Magnoliopsida; order Poales; family Poaceae; genus Triticum; species Triticum aestivum. Next base: position 170,585,977 of record NC_057813.1, read on the forward strand.
TTACATCAACACTACATAATATATGGGGATACATACATAAGGCATACAATGCCACACGAATACAACATCACAATACATAAGAGCAACATCCGACTACGGATGAAACATAAACAGAAACTCAAACGACATCCACCCTGCTAGCCCAGGCTGCCGACCTGGAACCTATCCCCTGATCGAAGAAGAAGCAGAAGAAGAACTCAATGCAAGCAAGCATCGCTCTCGCATCATGATCATCGCAAAACCTGTACCTGCAACTGTTGTTGTAGTAAGCTGTGAGCCATGAGGACTCAGCAATCCCATTACCATGGGTATCAAGACTGGCAAAGCTTAAAGGGAAAGGAAGGGGTAAAGTGGTGAGGCTGCAGCAGCGACTAAGCATATATGGTGGCTAACATATGCAAATAAGAGCGAGAAGAGAGCAAAAGGAATGATCATGAAGCTAGCAATGATCAAGAAGTGATCCTGAACTCCTACTTACGTCAAACATAACCCAGAAACCGTGTTCACTTCCCGGACTCCGCCGAGAAGAGACCATCACAGCTACACACGCGGTTGATGCGTTTTAATTCGGATCTGGTGTCAAGTTATCTACAACCGGACATTAACAAATTCCCATCTGCCTATAACCGCAGGCACGGCTTTCGAAAGATTATACCCTGCAGGGGTGTCCCAACTTAGCCCATGACAAGCTCTCGCGATCAACGAAGGAATAGACCTTCTCCCAGGAAGACCCGATCAGACTCGGAATCCCGGTTTACAAGACATTTCGACAATGGTAAAACAAGACCAACAAAGCCACCCGATGCGCTGACAATCCTGATAGGAGCTGCACATATCTCGTTCTCAGGGCAACACCGGATAAGTCAAGCTACGAGTAAAACCAGCCCTCGAGTTGCCCCGAGGTGGCCCCGCAGGCTGCTCGGTTCGGACCAACACTTAGACAAGCACTGGCCTGGGGGGGCTAAAATAAAGATGACCCTCGGGTTGGCCGACCCAAGGGAAAGGTATAGGTGGTGGTGAGGCAAATGGTAAAACCAAGGTTGGGCCTTGCTGGAGGAGTTTTATTCAAAGCGAACTGTCAAGGGGGTCCCATAAATCACCCGACCGCGTAAGGAACGCAAAATTCGCGAACATAACACCGGTATGACGGAAACTAGGGCGGCAAGAGTGGAACAAAACACTAGGCATAAGGCCGAGTCTTCCACCCTTTACCAAGTATATAGATGCATTAATAATATAAGAGATATTGTGATATCCCAACCAAAATCCTGTCCACCATGGAGCAATCTTCAACTTCACCTGCAACTAGCAACGCTATAAGAGGGGCTGAGCAAAGCGGTAACATAGCCAAACAATGGTTTGCATAGGAAATGTGTCAAAGGTTAGAGGTTCATGGCAATATGGGAGGCTTGATAAACAGGTGATAGGTAGTGCAGCATAGCGATAGAACGAAACAACTGGCATAGCAATGATAGTAGTGAGATCCAGGGTAGCGGTCATCTTGCCTGAAATCCCGCTAGGAAGAAGAACGAGTCTATGAAGAAGACGAACGGACGTAGTCGAACGAATCCTCACAATTGCAACATTCCCGGAACTAAGAAGCAACACCGGAAAGAAACAAACAACATGGTAAATGCACAAGCATAAACATGGCATGATGCACAAACAAGTATGATGCATGTCCGGTTTAATGAGGCATGGCATGGCAAAGTGAAACAAACAATACTACAAGTTAAATGGAGATCAATATGCAACGAGTTGCATATTGACGAAACACGACATCAATTATTTAGTTCTCTCTCGGTTTTGTACCCAACAATATTAAATGTTATTAAACATGGCAAGGGGTGAAGCATATGAAAAACTACCTATCTAGACAAGTTTAAATGAGGCCGGAAACAACAAACAACAATTCCGGAAAATCCCCATATGCAGATTATGGATTTGGTACTGTTCTGCCCTAATCACAATTTTAATGTTGTTAAACAACAAAACAAAGTGCACCATGTTAAACTAGGCATTTTTCCACCCCATTTACATATAAAGTTTATTAAAAACCGAGTTACGGTTAATTAGTTATGAAATAAATCATTTTAACATGGCATTAAGCAAAATTAATGCAAACAACAATTTAAACATTTTAAACATGGATGAAAATGGCATATTATTAATCTACACAAAATTCTAAGCAATTTACATGTTTAAACATTTTAATCCGATGCACGGTTTGTGAGATATTAAATGCATGAATATTGAGGGGTTTTCTGCAAATCTGTTAATCACTGGATAAATGACAAAAACGCAGCAGCAGGAAAAAAATACTATATGGGCCAAATCTGGCTACACTACTAGGCTAATAGAGAGGAGGGGCCGTGGGGAGCTCACCCATGGGCCTTTGAGGCCGAATCGGTGGAGGAAGAAGCTGGGCCGCAGGGGCTGCAGCTGGGGAGGCCCACGCGGGTGCGGTGCACGCTGGGCCTGGAGGAGGGGCGCGCTGGGCCTGGAGGAGGGGCACGCTGGCCCAGGCACGACGCAGCGTGGCCTTGGCGCGGTCAACGGCGAGGAAGGGAGACTGGATCGGGGCGATGCAGGGCGCAACGGCGGAGGGGCCATCTCCGGCGAGGGCAGGCACGGGAAGGCCGGGACGGGGCCGCAGGTGGTCGGATCCGGTGGTCCTCAACCGAATCAGGTGAAGAGGAGGCCGGGGCGGCGATCTACACGGCGGCGAGGCTCGGCTCCGACGGCGGCGCTTGGCATCCCAGGCGGCGGCGGTGCCCTGCGAGGGAGAGAGAGAAGATGAGAGGACGAGGAGGAAGAAGGACAGGAAGGAGAGGGAAGGAGGAGATGGGGCGCAGGGCGCTCGCCGGCGAGGACGGCGACCATCGGCGACGACGACGCGGGACGCCGGCACGGCGGGGCTCTGGATCGGGAGCTCCTCTCCCGATCTGGAGCTTGGGGTGCAGGGGCGGCACGGTCCGGGCCCCGATGGGCTCGGCGGGCCCCAGATGGGCCTGCCAGGGCCGCGACGGCTGGAGGCGGGCAGGGGGGTACGCTGGGGGCGCGTGGTGCCTCCTGGGAGGCTACAGACGACGACTCGGGTGGCGGCTGGCCTATAGGGCAGTGCCAAGTGGCGGAGGGGGCTTGGGGCGCGCCGGATTCGGAGGAGAAGGTGGAAGGACGCGGCGGCTGATGATTGGGGAGGCACGGAAATCAAGGAGGGAGGTTAGGGTGACAAAAATGGCAAGGGGGGCTGCTATTTATAGAAGGAGGGGGTTAGGGTTGGGGTTAGGAGGGGTTTCCGGACCCTCGGATCGCGATCGTGCGCTCCGGACAGAGAGGAGGACTAGGTGTCTGCAGGTGGGCTGTGTAGAATGCCTCGAGCTGAGAAGAGAGAGAAACAGAGCGACCCGGTGGCAGCTTCCGGATACCGAAAACGTCCGACGCTAGACCGGCTATAGTGCGGCTGTAACTTTAACGGTTGGGGTATCAAACGGACTCCGAATGCGACGAAACTTGACAGGCGGCCTGTCTACACTATAATAAGACCACACGACAAGTTGCAACCCATTCCGAGAACATTTTTATGCCACTTATAAAATAATATTTCGGAGGTGCCGCGGGCGCGTGCGAGTGTGGTCGGGCTTAGAACAGACAACGGAGAGAACTGGCGGAACACGAATGGATGCAAGTTTTTGAAAAACATGCGGATGAAATGCAGATGATGACATGAGACGAGATGCATAAGAAGAACAAAATGCAAGACAACAGACAAAAACCCAACCACGGAGGAAATAATAAATCACATAGCCGGAAATGGCAATAGTCGGAGTTACGAATATGGAAAGTTGTATCCGGGGCGTTACAACACTCCACCACTACGAGAGGATCTCGTCCCGAGATCTAGGATGGCACCGGAGGGAAAAGGAAGAGGAAGATAAGCGGTAAAACTAAGTTGCTTCTTCGACCAATGAGTGAAACCACGAACCTTGAGAGGTTGAGCAATTAGAGATGAACGAGATTGCAAACAATCCGTTAGAAAAGATGAACAAGGAACATTACGATAACTTGAAGGTTGCAAAGACATGAATCAAGAGTTTAATTGACAAGATAGGGTTCAAAACCACTCCTGTTACAACAAGATGAGAGAGGAAGAATTCGGGCAGCACTCCGGTTGAACATGGAAGGAATAGAACATGAACTTGGCAAAATGAAAGCACTTGGATGAGACTCCGGTTAAAAGAAGAATGATAGACACAACACTCCGGTTAAGTGGATAAGCATGGAAAAGAACATGATCTTGACAAAACAAGATGATGAGTGAAGAGAACAACATCACAATGCCTTCGGAAGAAAGAATAGAAGCTAGATTGTTGGGATAAAGAGACGGAGAAGAAAATGACAACTTGTGCCACAAATGAGCTTGGAAAGCACCCTTCCAAGATGGTTACAACGGGGTTGTTGGAAAACCCACAATAAAAAGAATAAGCTTGTAGTGGGCTTATGGAAACATCGCAAGACTATGAGATGACATTCTGCCACTAACGAAAAACAATTGCTTGTTTGAGATCAAAGAAGAGATGTAAACTTCTTTTGCCGTGAGGATAGGAGAAAACTCGGATCAATGATAAGCACCACAAATAGCAACATCCCTTAAGGAAAGGCTTTAGGTGAAATCTGACACAGGATAACTCCAAGGAAGAAAATGATGGGTTTAAAATACCTCATTCTTGACAACATGTGAATCATCAAACACGAACTCGAATTGTCAAGAATGACATAACACCACCTCAAAAGATAAGGTAGAAAGAATTGCACTTCAGAATGCAAGATGAAGAATACTTGAGCTCCTCAAAACAAAACATGTGTTGAGCACCATGTTTATTTTAGAGTAAAGCTTAGCAGATCATAACTTCGAGAGAAAACTTGAAGAACAATTGAAAAATGAATAGAATCCTTGACGAACCACCATGTAGATCTTCCATGAAGAACTCCGGTAATAAAAGGATGATAAAAGAAAGAGAATTTGAAAACACAAGGTGAAGCCTTGCAATGATTTAGATGGAGCTTCGCGATGAGATAATGCGGAAAACTTGGAACTCCGGAAAAGAAAAGATGAAGCATCTCGAACCGAGAAATGTGACATGATGAACAACTCTGGGAAGAAGAAACTAGATCACTCGGATGAAACAATAATAAGAATTACGGTATGCGTATCCTTCACCAATTTAAATTGATGACAAACAACAGATTTGGCATACTACTTATTCTCGTAAAAAGGATCAAGATAGATATGGCGCAAACTTGTGAAGGTCTTCAAGGAACCACCGGTAGGATTTGGAAACAACGAATATTTGATATGATAACGGAGGAAGAGAAATCTTGAACAAACCGCCGTAAGAATTGAAAATGAACGTATCAAAGGCACAATTCACCAGGAAGAATTGGAAAAACGAATGAATATACTTGAGGGGATTTAGATACAAGTGAACGAAGAGATCATGAGCTTATTAGAGAATACTTGAATGATGCACCGGTTAGATTTGGATAACAAGAGCTAAAGGCTGGAATGAATGATTCTGAGATGATGTGCTCCGGGGAATCAAACTGAAAAGACTCTTGAATAGATCCGGATTGGTGAAAAGAATTCTCACAATCGAAAATAATTATGAGAGGATGACATCAAGCTAGAATCACGAATCTTTGAGAGAAACGGATAAGATTTAGAGTAAAACTCTTCTTCGGTCTTCAAAATCCGATAATGACGACAAAGAACACCACCATGAATTGTTGAGATACTCCGGGAGAATTAAAAGAGGAAAGGTTGAGCCAAAGATAAAAAGAATTTGAAAACGACCTTGGAGAAGGCATGTGACTGATGAAAATTCATTCTTACGTCAAACTTTGAAAAGAATTAGGAATGGCTCCGGGAAAATTAGAAGAGTCAGGTAAGATCCTGGGAAAAGACCTGTGGGTTAGGGCCCACTCAAAAGAAACACCATTGAAATAATTTTGAAGAGAGATTGCACCGGTTGAATTAAATGACTTGAATGGAAACACGAATATTCCGAGATATCTTCAGCACTCCGGATATGAACTGGGAGAGGTGAATAAATAAGAGGTGCACCGACATGGAAAATCATTTGAAACGAGGAAAGGGATATGATCAACACCGAAAGCTTGAAATGGATCCACCGGAGAAGAAAAAGAGACGAAGAATAATGAACTTGAAGCTCCGTTAGTATCTTCGTGAGAATCACCGGATAAGAACATTGACGGAAGAAAAATGGAGAGACTTCACATGAATAAATGGATACTTGATTAAGAAATCTGAGTCCTTGAAGAAAAAGGGTGGGAGGGCGGGAAAACAAAGGCAACTTGAGGACGGATGAAACGAACAATGTTGGGAAACTGAGAGATGATCTTGCGAATGTTGAAATGATCGGATCCACTTGAAAAGAAGCACACCAGTTGGAAAGAATTGACATGACAATCTCGATGATCAAAAGGATTAGCACTCCCATAGAAATATGAGAACACCATTTAAGAAAGGTATGGATTCAACATTTGACTCGAAGCAACTCGAATACCACAAATAAAACAAAACAAAGGATTGGCTTGCAAAATAAGCCGGAAACAAACATATGATAGGTCCCATATCGTATCATGTGTCTGTTGGAAAGATAAAACTAGAGCTACTTGAATTCCCACCTATAAAACTCCCGAAACTTTCTAGTTATGCAATCTGGTGTTGGGGATACAGGGGAACCAATATATCTCACCCAAACTAACAATACCTACATCCAGCTGTATCCATCCGTCAACACATAACCAAGAAACCTTCGGAAATCGTGTACCTCAACCTTCGAAAAGCATCTGTTATACGAGTTATGGCAATACTCCCGAACTCCCCAGTATTGGGTGATGTCGAGGTTATCTCACCAACAACTGCATAAAAGAGATTTTCGATGTCGGCAAAACTCAGGTATTCCAGAACTGCAACGATAAAATTGTGACGACAACACCTCGGAGCTCAACTCCCCGGGTCAAAGCCACATAAATAGACAGGAGACACCAAGAACAATGTTCTCGTCACAAAACCATCGAAACGATTCCAAGATACCCGCGTGATCCTAAATTTTTTTAGTGAAATTTGAGAAGAGGACAGTCAAAACATCTACGTTAGGAGACCTCACCAGAGCGACGAAGGGACTGAGGAGTAAAAGGAATCCTACTCGCCGATATATATAATCCTAAGACTCAAAATAGTTTTCTTCTAGACTCAACAATGGCCAACAATCAAGGGGGCTCCTATGGTCGGTCGAGGCTCTGATTACCAACTTGTCATGCCCAATATGCGACCCTATCCAAAAGGAACTCGAAGGTCCCACCAAGGATAGACCCGCATATTGAAACGCTTTTGCAAGGTGGATATCATTACATCAACATTACATAATATATGGGGATACATACATAAGGCATACAATGCCACACGAATACAACATCACAATACATAAGAGCAACATCCGACTACGGATGAAACATAAACAGAAACTCAAACGACATCCACCCTGCTAGCCCAGGATGCCGACCTGGAACCTATCCCCTGATCAAAGAAGAAGCAGAAGAAGAACTCAACGCAAGCAAGCATCGCTCTCGCGTCATGATCATCGCAAAACATGTACCTGCAACTGTTATTGTAGTAATCTGTGAGCCACGAGGACTCAGCAATCCCATTACCATGGGTATCAAGACTAGCAAAGCTTAAAGGGAAAGGAAGGGGTAAAGTGGTGAAGCTGCAGCAGCGACTAAGCATATATGGTGGCTAACATACGCAAATAAGAGCGAGAAGAGAGCAAAAGGAACGGTCGTGAAGCTAGCAATGATCAAGAAGTGATCCTGAACTCCTACTTATGTCAAACATAACCCAGAAACCGTGTTCACTTCCCGGACTCCGGGGAGAAGAGACCATCACGGCTACACATGCGGTTGATGCGTTTTAATTCGGATCTGGTGTCAAGTTATCTACAACCGGACATTAACAAATTACCATCTGCCTATAACCACAGGCACGGCTTTCGAAAGATTATACCCTGCAGGGGTGTCCCAACTTAGCCCATGACAAGCTCTCGCGATCAACGAAGGAATAGACCTTCTCCCAGGAAGACCCGATCAGACTCGGAATCCCGGTTTACAAGACATTTCGACAATGGTAAAACAAGACCAGCAAAGCCGCCCGATGTGCCGACAATCCCGATAGGAGCTGCACATATCTTGTTCTCAGGGCAACACCAGATAAGTCAAGCTACGAGTAAAACCAGCCCTCGAGTTGCCCCGAGGTGGCCCCGCAGGCTGCTCGGTTCAGACCAACACTTAGACAAGCACTGGCCTGGGGGGGCTAAAATAAAGATGACCCTCGGGTTGGCCGACCCAAGGGAAAGGTATAGGTGGTGGTGAGGCAAATGGTAAAACCAAGGTTGGGCCTTGCTGGAGGAGTTTTATTCAAAGCGAACTGTCAAGGGGGTCCCATAAATCACCCGACCGCGTAAGGAACGCAAAATCCGGGTACATAACACCGGTATGACGGAAACTAGGGCGGCAAGAGTGGAACAAAACACTAGGCATAAGGCCGAGTCTTCCACCCTTTACCAAGTATATATATGCATTAATAATACAAGAGATATTGTGATATCCCAACCAAAATCCTGTCCACCATGGAGCAATCTTCAACTTCACCTGCAACTAGCAACGCTATAAGAGGGGTTGAGCAAAGCGGTAACATAGCCAAACAATGGTTTGCATAGGAAATGTGTCAAAGGTTAGAGGTTCATGGCAATATGGGAGGCTTGATAAACAGGTGATAGGTAGCGCAGCATAGCGATAGAACGAAGCAACTGGCATAGCAATGATAGTAGTGAGATCCAGGGTAGCGATCATCTTGCCTGAAATCCTGCTAGGAAGAAGAACGAGTCCATGAAGAAGACGAACGGACGTAGTCGAACGAATCCTCACAATCGCAACATTACCGGAACTAAGAAGCAACACCGAAAAGAAACAAACAACATGGTAAATGCACAAGCATAAACATGGCATGATGCACAAACAAGTATGATGCATGTCCGGTTTAATGAGGCATGGCATGGCAAAGTGCAACAAACAATACTACAAGTTAAGTGGAGATCAATATGCAACGAGTTGCATATTGACGAAACACGACATCAATTATTTAGTTCTCTCTCGCTTTTGTACCCAACAATATTAAATGTTATTAAACATGGCAAGGGGTGAAGCATATGAAAACTACCTATCTAGACAAGTTTAAATGAGGTCGGAAACAACAAACAACAATTCCGGAAAATCCCCATATGCAGATTATGGATTTGGTACTGTTCTGCCCTAATCACAATTTTAATGTTGTTAAACAGCAAAACAAAGTGCACCATGTTAAACTAGGCATTTTTCCACCCCATTTACATATAAAGTTTATTAAAAACCGAGTTACGGTTAATTAGTTATGAAATAAATCATTTTAACATGGCATTAAGCAAAATTAATGCAAACAGCAATTTAAAAATTTTAAACATGGATGAAAATGGCATATTATTAATCTACACAAAATTCTAAGCAATTTACATGTTTAAACCATTTTAATCCGATGCACGGTTTTTGAGATATTAAATGCATGAATATTGAGGGGTTTTCTGCAAATCTGTTAATCACTGGATAAATGACAAAAACGCAGCAGCAGGAAAAAAATACTATATGGGCCAAATCTGGCTACACTACTGGGCTAATAGAGAGGAGGGGCCGTGGGGAGCTCACCCATGGGCCTTTGAGGCCGAATCGGTGGAGGAAGAAGTTGGGTCGCATGGGCTGCAACTGGGGAGGCCCACGCGGGTGCGGTGCGCGCTGGGCCTGGAGGAGGGGCGCGCTGGGCCTGGAGGCCGCTGGCCCAGGCGCGACGCGGCGTGGCCTTGGCGCGGTCAACGGCGAGGAGGGGAGACCGGATCGGGGCGATGCAGGGCGCGGCGGCGGAGGGGCCATCTCCGGCGAGGGCAGGCGCGGGGAGGCCGGGACGGGGCCGCAGGTGGTCGGATCTGGTGGTCCTCGACCGGATCAGGTGAAGAGGAGGCCGGGGCGGCGATCTACACGGCGGCGAGGCTCGGCTCCGGCGGCGGCGCTTGGCATCCCGGGCGGCGGCGGTGCCCTGCGAGGGAGAGATAGAAGATGAGAGGGCGAGGAGGAAAAAGGACAGGAAGGAGAGGGAAGGAGGAGATGGGGCGCGGGGCGCTCGCCGGCGAGGACGGCGACCATCGGCGATGACGACGCGGGACGCCGGCACGGCGGGGCTCTGGATCGGGAGCTCCTCTCCCGATCTGGAGCTTGGGGCGCAGGGGTGGCGCGGTCCGGGCCCCAATGGGCTCGGCGAGCCCCAGATGGGCCTGCCAGGGCTGCGACGACTGGAGGCGGGCAGGGGGGTGCGCTGGGGGCGCGTGGCGCCTCCTGGGAGGCTGCAGACGGCGGCTCGGGTGGCGGCTGGCCTATAGGGCAGTGCCAAGTGGCGGAGGGGGCTTGGGGCGCGCCGGATTCGGAGGAGAAGGTGGAAGGACGCGGCGGCTGATGATTGGGGAGGCACGGAAATCGAGGAGGGAGGTTAGGGTGACAAAAATGGCAAGGGGGGCTGCTATTTATAGAAGGAGGGGGTTAGGAGGGGTTTCCGGACCCTCGGATCACGATCGTGCGCTCCGGACAGAGAAGGGGACTAGGTGGCTGCAGGTGGGTTGTGTAGAATGCCTCGAGCTGAGAAGAGAGAGAAACGGAGCGACCCGATGGCAGCTTCCGGATATTGAAAACGTCCGACGCTAGACCGGCTATAGTGCGGCTGTAACTTTAACGGTTGGGCTATCAAACGGACTCCGAATGCGACGAAACTTGACAGGCGGCCTGTCTACACTATAATAAGGTGCCGCGGGCGCGTGCGAGTGTGGTCGGGCTCAGAACAGACAACGGAGAGAACCGGCGGAACACGAACGGATGCAAGTTTTTGAAAAACATGCGGATGAAATGCAGATGATGACATGAGACGAGATGCATAACAAGAACAAAATGCAAGACAACAGACAAAAACCCAACCACGGAGGAAATAATAAATCACATAGCCGGAAATGGCAAGAGTCGGAGTTACGAATATGGAAAGTTGTATCCAGGGCGTTACAGGCTCGCATGTGTCAAATGATTCATAATCGAGAGACTCGAAAAGTCCATCAGCATGGAGCTTCTTCATGTGCTTGACACTAATGTGACCAAGGCGACAGTGCCACAAGTATGTGGGACTATCGTTATCAACTTTACATCTTTTGGTATTCATACTATGAATATGTGTAACATCACGTTCGAGATTCATTAAGAATAAACCATTGACCATCGGGGCATGACCATAGAAGAACCATTATTCTCGGATTTAAATGAGTAGCCATCTCGTATTAAACGAGATCCAGATACAATGTTCATGCTCAAAGCTGGCACTAAATAACAATTATTGAGGTTTAAAACTAATCCCTAGGTAAATGTAGAGGTAGCGTGCCAACGGCGATCACATCGACTCTGGAACCATTCCCGACGCGCATCGTCACCTCGTCCTTCGCCAGTCTCCGCTTATTCCGCAGCTCCTACTTTGAGTTACAAATATGAGCAACGACACCGGTATCAAATACCCAGGAGCTACTACGAGCACTGGTAAGGTACACATCAATTACATGTATATCACATATACCTTTAGTGTTGCCGGCCTTCTTGTCCGCTAAGTATTTGGGGCAGTTCCGCTTCCAGTGACCCTTCCCTTTGCAATAAAAACACTTAGTCTCAGGCTTGGGTCCATTCTTTGACTTCTTCCCGGCAGCTGGCTTATCGGGCACGGCAACTTCCTTGCCGTCCTTCTTGAAGTTCTTCTTACCCTTGCCTTTCTTGAACTTAGTGGTTTTATTCACCATCAACACTTGATGTTCCTTTTTGATCTCTGCCTCTGCTGATTTCAGCATTGAATATACTTCAGGAATGGTCTTTTCCATCCCCTGCATATTGAAGTTCATCACAAAGCTCTTGTAGCTCAGTGGAAGAGACTGAAGGATTCTGTCAATAACCGCGTCATCCGGGAGATTAACTCCCAGCTGAGTCAAGCGGTTGTGCAACCTAGACATTTTGAGTATGTGCTCACAGACAGAACTATTTTCCTCCATCTTACAGCTGAAGAACTTGTCGGAGACTTCATATCTCTCGACCCGGGCATGAGCTTGGAAAACCATTTTCAGCTCTTCGAACATCTCATATGCCCCGTGTTGCTCAAAACGATTTTGGAGCCCCGGTTCTAAGCTGTAAAGCATGCCGCACTGAACGAGGGAGTAATCATCAGCACGAGACTGCCAAGCGTTCATGACATCTTGGTTCTCTGGGATGGGAGCTTCACCTAGCGGTGCTTCTAAGACATAATCTTTCTTTGCAGCTATGAGGATGATCCTCAGGTTCCGAACCCAGTCCGTATAGTTGCTGCCATCATCTTTCAGCTTGGTTTTCTCTAGGAACGCGTTGAAGTTGAGGTGGACATGAACGTTGGCCATTTGATCTACAAGACATATTTGCAAAGGTTTTCAGACTAAGTTCATGATAATTAAGTTCATCTAATCAAATTATTTAATGAACTCCCACTCAGATTAGACATCCCTCTGGTCATCTAAGTGATACATGATCCGAGTCAACTAGGCCGTGTCCGATCATCACGTGAGACGGACTAGTCATCATCGGTGAACATCTCCATGTTGATCGTATCTTCCATACGACTCATGTTCGACCTTTCGGTCTCTTGTGTTCCGAGGCCATGTCTGTACATGCTAGGCTCGTCAAGTTAACCTAAGTGTTTTGCATGTGTAAATCTGTCTTACACCCGTTGTATGTGAACGTTAGAATCTATCACACCCGATCATAGCGTGGTGCTTCGAAACGACGAACTTTCGCAACGGTGCACAATTAGGGGGAACACTTTCTTGAAATTATTATGAGGGATCATCTTATTTACTACCGTCGTTCTAAGTAAACAAGATGCATAAACATAATAAACATCACATGCAATTAAATAGTGACATGATATGGCCAATATCATATAGCTCCTTTGATCTCCATCTTCGGGGCTCCATGATCATCTTTGTCACCGGCATGACACCATGATCTCCATCATCATGATCTCCATCATCGTGTCTCCATGAAGTTGCTCGCCAACTATTACTTCTACTACTATGGGTAACGGTTTAGCAATAAAGTAAAGTAATTACATGGCGTTAAATCATTGACACGCAGGTCATACAATAATTAAGACAACTCCTATGGCTCCTGCCGGTTGTCATACTCATCGACATGCAAGTCGTGATTCCTATTACAAGAACATGATCTCATACATCACAATATATCATTCATCATTCATCACAACTTTTGGCCATATCACGTCACAAATCATATGCTGCAAAAACAAGTTAGACGTCCTCTAATTGTTGTTGCATGTTTTACGTGGCTGCAATAGGTTTCTAGCAAGAACGTTTTCTTACCTATGTAAAAGCCAGAACGTGATTTGTCAACTTCTATTTATCCTTCATAAGGACCCTTTTCGTCGAATCCGCTCCAACTAAAGTGGGAGAGACAGACACCCGCTAGCCACCTTATGCAACTAGTGCATGTCAGTCGGTGGAACCTGTCTCACGTAAGTGTACGTGTAAGGTCGGTCCGGGCCGCTTGATCCCACAATACCGCTGAAGCAAAATAAGACTAGTAGTGGCAAGAAAGTTGAAAACATCTACGCCCACAACAAAATTGTGTTCTACTCGTGCAAAGAGAACTACGCATAGACCTAGCTCATGATGCCACTGTTGGGGAACGTTGTAGAAAATAAAAATTTTCCTACGGTTTCACCAAGATCAATCTATGAGTTCATCTAGCAACGAGAGAGAGGAGTGCATCTACATACCCTTGTAGATCGAGCGGAAGCGTTCAAGAGAACGGGGTTGAGGGAGTCGTACTCGTTGTGATCCAAATCACCAGAGATCCTAGCGCCGAACGGACGGCACCTCCGCGTTCAACACACGTACGGTCAGTGAGACGTCTCCTCCTTCTTGATACAGCAAGGGGGAAGGAGAGGTTGATGAAGATCCAGTAGCATGAAGGCGTGGTGGTGGATCCAAAACTTCACTTCCTATATATAATTCTTTACCTCCGAACCATTCCGGAACTCCTCGTGACGTCCTGGATCTCATTCGGGACTCCGAACAACTTTCGGTTTACTGCATACTCATATCTCTACAACCCTAGCGTCACCGAACCTTAAGTGTGTAGACCCTACGGGTTCGGGAGACATGCAGACATGACCGAGACGCCTCTCCAGTCAATAACCAACAGTGGGATCTGGATACCCATGTTGGCTCCCACATGCTCCTCGACGATCTCATCGGATGAACCACGATGTCGAGGATTCAATCAACCCTGTATACAATTCCCTTTGTCATTCGGTATGTTACATGCCCGAGAGTCGATCGTCGGTATCCCAATACCTCGTTTAATCTCGTTACCAGCAAGTCATTTTACTCGTACCGTAATGCATGATCCCGTGACCAGACACTTGGTCACATTGAGCTCATTATGATGATGCATTACCGAGTGGGCCCGGAGATACCTCTCCGTCATACGAAGTGACAAATCCCAGTCTCGATTCGTGCCAACCCAACAGACACTTTCGGAGATACCCGTAGTGCACCTTTATAGTCACCCAGTTACGTTGTGACGTTTGGCACACCCAAAGCACTCCTACGGTATCCGGGAGTTGCACAATCTCATGGTCTAAGGAAATGATACTTGACATTTGGAAAAGCTCTAGCTAAACGAACTACACGATCTTTGAGCTATGCTTAGGTTTGGGTCTTGTCCATCACATCATTCTCCTAATGATGTGATCCCGTTATCAATGACATCCAATGTCCATAGTCAGGAAACCATGACTATCTATTGATCAACGAGCTAGTCAACTAGAGGCTCACTAGGGACATGTTGTGGTCTATGTATTCACACGTGTATTATGATTTCCAAATAATACAATTATAGCATGAATAACAGACAATTATCATGAACGAAGAAATATAATAATAACCATTTTATTATTGCCTCTAGGGCATATTTCCAACACTTAGACCCTTCTTATCCCACTATGTTGAGGTCTATTTCGATGACATCTTGATCTACAACAAGGATGAGGATGAACACTTTGATCACATTCAGAAGGTGCTAGAAGTACTAAGGGAAAATGAGCTCTATGTCAACTTGAAGAAATGTGTTTTCCTGCAAACACAACTTCTTTTCCCAAGATTCGTCATAACATCTGACGACATTCATGTTGATGATTCTAAGGTTGAAGCAATCCGAGAATGGCCAACTCCTAAGACCATTTCTGAGGTAAGAAGCTTTCATGGCCTTGCAACTTTCTATAGGCGATTTGTTAAGAATTTCAGCACTATCATGGCACCAATTACCGAGTGTTTGAAGAAAGGAAAGTTCCAATGGGCAGAAGCAGCTAAAGCTAGCTTCAATGAGATTAAACAAAAGCTATCACAAGCTCCTGTCTTGGTACTACTTGATTTCAACAAGACTTTTGAGTTGGAGTGTGATGCAAGTGGGGTAGGCATTGGAGCTGTCCTATCTCAAGAAAGGAAGCCCATTGCTTTCTTTAGTGAGAAGTTAAGTGAAGCTAGACAGAAATGGAGTACCTATCAGCAAGAACTATACGCCGTTTTTAGAGCGTTCAAAACTTGGGAAGTCTATTTGCTGCCTAAAGAGTTCATTGTTTATAGCGACCATCAATCCTTGAAGCATTTTAGAAATCAAAATCATGTTGACCGCATGCTAGCAAGATGGGCAACATATCTGGAGAGGTTCAACTATCTCATCGTGCATAAATCTGGAATAACTAACAGAGTGGTCGATGCTTTGAGTCGTCGTGCATGCCTCTTGACTTCTTTTGAAGCTGAACTTCCAGGCATGGATCAAATAAAGGAGTTGTATGAGGGTGACGAAGACTTTGGCCATGTTTGGTAAAGCATGCAAGCGGACAACCATTAGGTGATGACTATTTCATGCAAGATGGACATCTCTTTGAAAATGATCATTTGTGCAAAGTTCTCTACGTGACATGCTGGTTAGAGAGCTCCATTCAAGTGATCTTAGTGGCCATGTTGGATGGGACAAGACTATCGCTAACCTAGAAGCTCGCTACTTTTGGCCACAACTAAAGAGAGATGCTGGAAAGTTCGTTCAATGGTGCCCCGTATGTCAGACCTGCAAAGGCCAAGTCCAGAACACAGGGTTATACATGCCTTTGCCTGTTCCTGTTGCTCCATGGGAGGACATTTCTATGGACTTTGTCTTGGGCTTGCCAAGAACAAGACGAGGAAGTGATGTTGTATTTGTGGTCGTGGATAGATTCTCTATGATGGCTCATTTCATCCCATGCCACAAGACAAGGGATGCTCATTATGTGGCAAACCTATTCTTTCGAGAAGTGGTCAGACTTCATGGAGTTCCAAGGTCCATTGTCTCAGACCCTGATAGCAAGTTCCTTGCTGCAATTTGGCTCACTTTGTGAAAGCAATTCAACACTGAATTGAAATTTTCTAGCACTGCTCATCCACAAACAGATAGACAAACGGAAGTGGTGAACAAGTTTTTGGGTAATCTGATCAGTTGCATTTGTGGAGAAAGAAAGGGGCAATGGGATTTGGCTTTATCTCTCGCAGAGTTCTCCTACAATAACTCCAAGCATTGATCCACAGGAAGGAGCCCTTTTTCCATTGTCTACACTAAAGTTCCAACACATGTGGTGGACCTGGTGAAGCTGCCATCAAGGGGAAGCTCAAAATCAGCATTGTCCTTTCCTGATAATTACACCGAGTTATTTGAAGAGATTCGCGGCGCTTTGGAAGCACAAAATCAGAAATATAAACAACTTGTTGATTGCAAAAAGAGGCCAAAATCATTCCAAGTCGGTGATAAGGTGATGGTTTACCTCCGAAAAGAGAGGCTTCCTTTAGGTGTTAAAGGGAAACTTAGGCAACGAAGGTATGTGCCCTTCTCTATCGCGAGGAAGATAAATGATAATGCTTATGTGATATATCTTCCAAGCGATATGGGTATCTCCAACACTTTCAATGTTGCGAACTTGACTCTCTACCATCTAGAAGAAGCACTCTATGAAGATAACTCGAGGGCGAGTTCCAAACAACCAGTGGAGAATGATGAGGAACAAAAGATGGGGAACATGAAAATATAATCATATGTCAAATCTGTTTGGCTACTTCTAGATACTTCTGTTGTGGTCTAGTATTTCTTTTCTTTTCTTTATCCTACCTACTGTTTTCTAGAGTCTTCTAGTTGTGAGTAGCTATGAGTAGAAGGGTGAACCTTAAATAATGTTTCTAGAGTATTCCAGCTATAAGTAGAAGTATGTGAAGGCTTCCTAAAGCCCTATAAATAGAGGTCTCGCCTCTACTTTGGACCCAGACTATGTACCCCTACCTATAATAGAACTTGTTGTTCTTATCTAAGATCTTGGAGTAGATCTTGTGCCCTAGGAGTTCTGGATTGAACTCTTGCTGCCCTATCAGTCTACATTCGCCTCTAGAGCGATATCTAGCGCAACATGTTGAAGCTGTTCCTTCAACACTTGTGCTGTACACATTGTAGCAGCAAGGTGGAGTTGCTCCTCCACGACCCTTGTGCTGCTTTAGTTCCTACCAATGTCCAACCCAAAAATAAAAGGCATAATGTCCACACCCCACTCAAACACAAGCACAAATTGTTTTGGCCCATAGCATAAGAATACAAAAAGCACATGGCCATACATGTATATATCCGACCCTAGAACAGAAGAAGAGTGAAAATAAGGAGGAGAAGGGTTGAACCACTGATCCATGAATGGAGACGCAAAAGGGAAGGAGGCACCAGTGACAATGGACGAATCTGCAAGAAAAGAAAGACAAAAAATCAGAGGTGAGCAACAGACAGTGGCAAGCCCCAGGGCAGTAGACGTTCTCGTCGGCAGTGACAGCGGCAGCCACTGAGGCGGACGCGAGGGAGGGCGCTCATCCTCCTGCTCGGCCTCACGAGCTTCCTGTGCTCCTCCTACCGAGTGCCAAGGGGGCGGGAAGGAGATGATGGCGGCGTGAGGTCGAGGATGGGGGCCGGGGCGAGCACCAGCGACAGCGGCGACACGCTGACGCTCATCCTCCTGCCCAATCCCGATGGGGAGGAGGAGGGAGGTGACCCACGAGCTGGGCGACGCGAGCTCCTGGTAGTCGGGCTGTCCAGCGTCCACCACGGCCCCTCCTGCCGGCGACGGAGGCGGTGCGCCACCCAGAGCAGCGGGAGGAAGACCGCCAGGAACCACACGCCACCAATCTCGGGCCGAGCTCCGGGAGGCGAAGGAGATGACGCGGCGGGGCAGGGAGGCCGGCGTGGGTTAGGGTTTGGAGGGAGAGAGGCACGGGGGAGGCGCGAGTGTGGGAGGGAGGAGGCGGCTAGGTCATCCCACGGCAGCAACACTCTTTTTATACCCTAGTACGCGAAACGACCAAAATGCCCTCGGCGGGGTAGCGAAATTACAGGCGGTGGCACGACCGAGGTGAAACTGTTCACTGCTGAGGGGGCTCAGTTTTGATCCGGTGGCCCAGATCGTCCGGGAGCTCGATCCGACAGCCAAGAACGCATCACGAAAATGATCGGACGGCCAGAAGTTGCTAAACTCTGTGAGTGCTCGACGGGTGCTTCGTTTCTTCTTTCTCGATTTGTTCACTTATTTGAGTTCATATATGTAGTCCATATTAAAATATTTAAAATACCTTATAATGTTTCTATTCGGCGTTTTTACATTCCAGCGCATCAAAAAGCCATTATTGGGATATACTCCCTCCGTTCCTAAATATTTATCTTTCTAGAGATTTCAACAAATATTTAGGAACGGAGGGCATATATGCTATATGCTCCGATACCCTCCTCCGTTTATTTTTGCGAGAAGACCCTCCTCTGATATGCCAGAGGCCCCAGCTGTCACCATCGTCGACTTCTCCTCCGCCGCCTCCTCTTTCTCTTCCCCAACCCCAACTTCCCCTCGACCCCGTCCCCTCGGCGAGCCGCGCCGCGCCGCGGTGAATGCGATGGCCACGGCTTCGTCGGAGCCGCTCCCCAGCGGCGAGGAGGGGGACGAGGATGCGGGGGTGAGGATCGGTGACGAGCTTCGCGGCATGTCGGACCAGGCGCTGAAGGAGAGGTTCAAACGCCTACAGGACGGCCTCAACAAATTCCCCGGCATCCTCCCGGACGGTGGGAAGAAGTACTGCCGCTCGCTCCGCGCCGTCCGCGGCGAGCTCGACCGCCGCACTCGCTTGGCCTCGGACTCGGCCTCTCTCCGGCCACGGCCGCGGCCACCGCGTCCGCAAGGCCGCCTAGGCGAGCCGGTAAAACTATCTTCCAGTTCTGTATTTATTATCTTGGTGTGCGGCAGCGTGGATTAATTTTTTGATCTTTGCCTTGGTTCCTCCGAATTTGGGATTTGGGATGGGTCTGCCTTGGGGTAGATTGGAGAGGCAGGTAAAGCCTTAGGGTTCTCAAACTTCCGTTCCATAAAATGCCTGCAAGCCATATGCATTTGTGCTTTTTTCTATGGAACGGTAGGGGCACTGCCAAATTCTGTAAGCAGGAGAAAAAGCACAGCCAAAACCTACTAGCCATGGTCACCAAAGGGCCACCCTGCCATGGCAAAGCACCAGGTCGTAGTATCTTCCTACTTGGCATAGGAAACAACTTGCATCGAGCCATAAGCAGAGTTAAAAACTTCGAGCATTCCTTTCCTTCCAAATGTTTCAAAGGGTGAAAGTTTGATTCCATCTAAAGCTATTTGCTCCTTCTCAGTAACATATGCATGGGCCTTGTCCCACCAATCCTGAATGTGGTGGTTCCGCGGCTCTGGCGCGAGCAAGTCTGATCTCTAGCGGAAAGTCCAATAGAGAGGGCACCTAATGGCCAAAGCATATCACCATGACTCATTGAGAGCCGCATAAGGTGACCAACCTTAAGTAAACAGCTGATCAGAGGTGAAGATTTGCTTCTGGAAGGGAAGCCAAGTGATAAATCTGCACTTATGTTTTGACTTTTGCGTCAGCCCTCCAAACCGCATCGTGGTTGATGGGAGTTGAAGGACCCTTCGAACTTCACCCTATATGCTGAGCGAGAGGAGTAAACCCCATCAGCCGTCCACCTCCCAAGTGATTTTGCGCGGGAAAACGGAGCGGGCAACGACATGGAAAAGATTGGAGATACACGAATTTGTGCACCTGCTCCGCATGCTGAAGCGGCGGTATGCTGCTGTGTTCACCAGTGGTAGAATTCCATGTTATCATCTTGCTTGTGTATGGCGGTAGTTATTGAAAACAGAAAGGTTTTTTTCATCTCTGTGGACAATGATATTCCTGTATTTTCTACCTGAAATCGAAATTAAAACCTCTCCTACCATCCGTTTTCTCTTGCTTTTTACCACAGACAGCGTTAATCTTTTAATCTGTTACTTTGGTGACAAAATAGCAGCAGCTTTCCATCTTTCTTTCGATATGTTTAAACTTTCCTTTGAGTCAATCAGCGAATCATGGCCTGTGTCTGATTAAGGAGAATCTGTAAAAAATTAACAAGAATTGCCTCATGTGATATGTAAAGTGGGCTAACCATAGGGCGGTGTATTTGTGTTCTTTTCTATTTAATCCATATTTTTAATTTTAATGCATTTGAAAGTTGGTTTTTGTGATATGCCAACCAAATAAAATCTCCACAAGTATAGAAGTGATATTCTTCTTCGGCTATGGTGGTTGCTGGCTTGCCAGTGACCACTGGAGTCGTTGGATGGACCTTTGCGTGGTCGATTGGCCGTCGCCACCTTGCTATGGTTGTGAATATGTACAGTAAGCGTTCTGAGCTGTATAGCACTCTAAGCCTAATCATGGAATGCTCCCTTGCAGGATGGCAATAGAGGCGAACGGATGATCCAGTCAAGTTATGCAGAACCGTCTGGTATGTGATTGATTTACTGTTTTGACAATGTATCATATTTGAAACTTTCTGCACACTACCATCTCATGGAAAATCCATTTTTGGAATACTTGTTTTCATCACATCAATTTTTGTAGTTGGGTAATAATTCTGAATAACTAGATATTGTGGACCTAAAATCCCTGCCTGCTTATCTTTTTTAGATGCTCCATCTAATATTATTGCTTACTGCAGTGCTGCAATGTTATTTTACCATGTTGGTATAACGTCTTTTGGGTCTTTCTCTTTTGTCCTTTTAAGAAAATTGCCAGTTCCGTGCTGTACTTAATAAACCATCTAGTACAACCTAAACCATTTGCCATATTGATCAAATGCACATGAATAATGATCTACGTTAGTCACTTCAGTGCCATGCAATTTTGTATTTGCTATTGAAATTGATGAAATCAATAAATACTTTGGGTAAAGAAAATGTACCCAAAGCTGGAGCTACTATTGTCAAATTGTGTTGTGCCCGCAGCTATATCAAAAACCGAAATGAATGCCTTTTGAATTTACTCAGACTTTATATTGGTTTCACTATGTATAATTAGGCAAGCCACTGTCCGACTCGATTAAAAGATTGAACACCAGAAGGTCTGACTAGTCGTCGTATCACATTTCCTAATAAACTCATAACATGTTGACCATTTTTCCAACATAAATTTCTGTTATACTCGTTATTAATTAATTTGCTATTCAAAATTTTAATTTTCTTTACGACTTGTAGGTTTGTCTAGTAAATGCAATGAAAATCATGGAGTAACCAAATCTGATTTCCTTTCCGCATTTGAGGTGGATGATGAGGTAATTAATGTGTTGCATGGTAATTAATGAGTTCCATGGGTTAGGCTTGCCTCGTATAATCCTTCCCCACACCTCACCTGGTGTGGGAGCTCCTAGCACGGGGCCTGTCCTATGGCACTTAAATCTGTGTATTTTGTGCAAGTGTTGAATTTTCTGTACGTTAGGCAGGCATCGATGTGGAGATAACAAGTGTATGCCCTGGCAAGACTAAAACGCCAGTAAAAAATAAAGGGAAGTCGTATGAAGTGAGTGAATCTTGCAAAACCAATGCACAACCAACGCCTCCCAAAGTATTATGTATCGACAACTCAATCGACGTGGAAAATATGTCTTCTGACGATGACTGCAAGGATAATGGCGATATTAGGATACGTGAAAATGCTTCCACACCTCGGAAAAGGTTAGTATGTATACGCTCTTCTGTTTCATTGTGTTAACCTGCAGTCCATTTGTTTTAATTGGTAATGATATGTTGTTAACTAACTTTAAATAGACATGGCTTGCTGCACATGGTGCATAAACCTATCAAAATTCTTATTCTTCATACGGTACAGTGATAGCTTCCATGGTAGATGTAAAAGGTTCTGTTAGGTAACTTACTACTTTTAGTAAATACCAAACACACCGACTTGAAGATACCTCTACCAGGAAATACAAAATTTATGATTTGAACTACAAGGGCTCTCGGTGTAGTTTTTAGGAGTACAGAGGAGTCAAACTTATTTAATGTTTGACTTACAATACACCTGCCCATGGAAAGCTAGGTAGTGTGTGCTTAAGTGGTCATGCTATTGGTTCAAGGAAGGCAGATTATTGCTCTCTTGTGCTCAACTTTGTTATTGTTTTCTAATCAATCAATTCATTGTTTGAATGTTGTTTTGTCCATCATTATCAAATTCAAATACAATACATATATTACTCAAAAGTACAAGGTCAAACTGACATGTAATGAAAAGGGACACACAGCAAATTAACAAGAGAACATGCGATTCTTCAAATAATCTGATTTAACTTCTGCAAGGATATTTCCAGTATTCATCAGTCACGTCCCTATGCATTCCCCAGTTACTTAACCTGTTGTGTAACATATCTGACTGTGATCATACCCCTGTCCTTGTCCAATTGTACCTTGCTGATCAATTGGTAGAATGCTGTATATATACCACATCTCATGCATGCATGGTTGTGCTAATTTTTATTATCTATTATGTGAAATTTTCATTGTACTGAATCATGCAACCTACCTCTTCCAGGAAAGGAGATGACTCAGTAAACTTCTCAATGCGATTGAGACCAAGAAAGGTTTGTAAATACTTTTGGCCTGGCGCAGTGGTGAAGTCCTCCCCACTTGTGCCAAGAGGTCCTGGGTTCGAACCAGCCTCTCTGCATTGCACTTTGCAGGGGTAAGACTAGGTTCCTATAATCCCTCCCCAGACCCCACCTTGTGTGGGAGCTTCTATGCACTGGGTCTGTCCTTTTTTATGACTTCTACCATCATGGCCGCCAGTGTGCTCTTTTATGATGATTATTATTGAAGTATTATTATGATTGACAGAGCCCCAGCTGTTCATGATTTTGGCAGTAGATACTAGAAAAGGGGTTTTGTTTTAAAATGACTCTCATACTGGTTAATAATACGGAAATATTACTAGAACTTAATTTTGAAGAAAATCATTGAGTGTAATGATAGCGTCACCTTTTTTCTCATGGGCCAACATTGGACCTTCAACCTGTGGCCCTCTACAGACATTTATAAGTAGCATAACATCAACATGTGACCTTTCTATTGTTGTGATGGGGTTGAGTCTCGTTGTATTAAGCACTTTAAACCGACAACCATGTTGTTGAGGTTCAGCTGCATATTATCCTCTAGTCCAATGCAAATATGCAATGTCAGTTCCAAGAGCATGCTGGTCAAACTGTCGGCATGACCATTAGTTTATATACTTCCCCCATTCCCAAATACATTGTCATGGTCTTCGCGATACAGCTTTGGCTGTCCAATCATAGTACTCAAGTGTATGGAAGTATCTTTCTGTGACGATTCTATACTATTTCTGGACAATGTATGTACTTTTGGCAATGGTTTCTAAAGCAATATTTATTTGTGAATGGAGGTAGTAGTTTGACCAGTAAAAAATTACGTAGTCATACTTGCGCACAAAATTACGTAAACATAGGACAAAATTGACTGCTGTGTGCTACCTATGTAAACACCGCATAGTGCTAATTTCCTTCCATGTCGTTATCAAAAATATGTTCACCGGTTTGAATCTTAGTGTTGCATAGTGGTGTCAAATGGCTGCCTTCATCAGTTCTGCCACATTTTTCTTCTGTACCATGTGGCTCAGTATAGGCGTTGTGTTGTCATATTATCCAGTTTTTCGTTGCAACTTGCTTAGTCTCCGTTCCTGGGTGACGTTCAGGTGCGTAAGTGCCGATGGAGATTTTTTTTTCAAAGTTTATGCTACTTAATCCAAATGAGTGACACCTCCATTAACGCGGTGCACACTTAAAAATTTTTGGTAGAGAATTCAACTGTAGTTGTAGGGTGGCAAATGTATCGGGTCATAATTACAAGCTTTGTGGTTTGTCTGGATCTGGGCCACAGTTTCTCTGGTCGTGATGCACCACTTCATAAAAATAAAATTTGTTTGAGGCTATACATCTTCAGTTATTGAAACCGTAATGGGGTTTGCGAAATTATTACTTCTGATTCTCTAGAGATCATATGTAGTGGAAAGGACAGACACAATACAGGTTAAAGCACGATAATGCAAACACATGCTCAAGTAGCCACTCAGGATCTTAATTCTTAAGATGAACAAAAAAGTATAAAGACAAAAAAGAGAAGATGTCCATGGCCACTTTGTGACATTTAATTCGGGAGCAAATATAGGATAGGAGTGGGAAGACCTGACATCTGAATGTATTTTACCAGATTGCGCCTGTACATAGTTAGCTTGTAAGATTAAAATAAGATAATTACTTGGTGCACTGTACTACATCTATAATCTTTTCGAAAGAAGTTCAATTTTCCAAGGACAAAGCGAATTGGTGAGAGAGTTGCAGTATGCAGTTCTAAGAGCAATTCCAACGCGCCGACCCAAACGGACGCGCGTTTTATCCCCGCTTTTTGTCCGCTTGGGTCGGCTGCTCGCTTGTCGTCCGCCCCTTCTGCGTTTGGGTCGGCCGTGCGCCCAACACGTGGATGCATTTTCGTCCTCGTGCTGCCGTGTTTTTTTGCAAACATATGGAAATTTGACCCTAGTTTACATAATTCAAATAAAATATGAATATCTCAACCAAATAAAAAATTAACCGTCTCAAATACATTAAAAAAAAGATAGTGGATACATCTATTGGTTGCCAACGTGAGCCCAGATATGGTCAACCAAATCATCTTGCAGCTGAATGTGAGTTTCCCAATCACGCATTTGATGATGAAATTCGGTGAACCGTGCAAACGTTGCCGCTCCTCCATGCTCAGGCACAACATTGTCATCCTGAAATTGAAACCCTTGGTCATAGATACGTTCCGGGCGCTCATCCTCTACGATCATATTGTGCATGATCACACAAGTAGTCATCACCTCCCACAACTTTTTGGTGCTCCATGTTCTAGCAGGCTACCAAATGATGCCGCATTGAGATTGCAGAACACCAAAGGCACGCTCGACATCATTCCTAGCACTCTCTTCCTCTTCTCTCCTATAGGGTTGGGGATTGTCTTCACAAGAGTAGTCCACTGAGGATATATACCGCTCAGGCGTCAGCTAGGTAGTATCCTTTATTGTAGTTGTGGCCATTGATCTGAGCATTGACCTCCGGGCTGTTGCCTTCTGCAAGCCTTGCAAACACCAGAGAGCGTTGAAGCATGTTGATATCGTTGTGAGATCCGGCCATGCCGAAGAAAGAGTGCCAAATCCAGAGATCTTGTGAAGCCACGGCCTCGAATATGATGGTGCAAGCTTTAACATGGCCCCTATACTGCCCCTGCCAAGCAGAAGAGCAGTTCTTCCACTCCAAGTGCATACAATCTATGCTACCAAGCATCCCCGGAAATCCCCGCTTCAGGCAGGGCCGGGCGTGGGGCAAGGTGGCATTGTTTTTAAGGCGGTAAGGCGAGGCGAGGCGCTGGGGGGGCGCCTCACTGCCTACGCGCTAAGGCATAAGGCGAGGCGACGCCTTAGAGAGTTCTATGCAACAGAATTAAGTAGAATTTGGTAGGCATTAGGCAACTAGGCATACAGCCATACACAGCTTGCTGCTGCCTGCTGTCTTGGAGAGGTGCTGCTTGCTTGCTGTCCTGGAGGAGGGAGAACTGCAGGAGAGGAGGGGGAGGAGGAACTGCAGGAGAGGAGGGGGATGGGGATCTGCCGGAGAGGAGGGGGGAAGCTGCTGTAGAGGAGGGGAGAAGCTCAGATCCAGCCTGAGGTGGGGGTGGGGGGAAACTGAAACTGGTTACAGCTCTCTCTCTCTCCCTGCTAGTAACTGTTGGCTCCCGCCCTTTTCTTCCCTCCCAGATCTCTGTTTCCCGCCTGAACCTCCCAGCCCTGTCTAAGGCATCCTCATTTGCCTAAGGCAGGCAGAGTGGCGCCTAGGCGGACGCCTTGGACGCCTTATGGACTATGGCGGACGCCTTAGACACACAGGTAAGGCAAGGCCGACGCCTTGAAAACAATGCGAGGTGGTGCTGGCAGCGACGTCGGGGATGCTGCGGCGGCGGTGGGGCGAGGCGGTTGCGGCGGCGGTGGGGCGAGGCGGTTGCGGCGGCGGTGGGGCGAGGCAGTTGCGGCGGCGACGTTGGAAGGTGGCGTGCTGCGGGGCAGGTATGTGGGTGCGGACAGCTGGCCTGGGCACTGGAACTGGGCGGCGGCAGCGACGGGTGGGGCGGCCGGGTGTGCTGGCTGTTGATGGGAGGAAGATGTAATGTTCAATTTGTCACCATTGGCGGGCCGGGAAAGGAGTAGGCGGGCGTCGCGCCCATCCGTTTCATGCCCGTGCCGATGCAAATGAGGTCGCGTGGCGGACAAAAAGCGGACGCGCGTCCGTTTGGGTCGGCGCGTTGGGCCGACTTTTGTGTCCGTTTCGACCCAAACGGACACGCGCGGACGAAATGGGTCGCCGCGTTGGAGTTGCTCTAAGCGTAAGCTGGATTTTGTTGCACGATTGCAGATGGTGTACTACACTCATCTCGTACATTCATGAATTTTTCCGAAGGTTCTAGAGGCAGTACAGTGTGCAATGTCTACATGTAAATGTTGGGACAACAGGCATGGACCATGGCACAAGATTAAGCCGAGGGGATTAGATGAAGAAAACCGTCACCAGACGGCGGCCATCTCCATTTGATGCCGCCAGTAGAAAAAAAAATACTGATCTACAGGCACAGATCACCTTTATCAAAGAAAATAAATAAAAATATGGAGAGAAATCATCTCTGAAAATTAACCTGGTAGCTTTCTTGCGGCCCTCTGAAAGAAAAATGAAAAAAGGGAGCTGCAAGAAGAAACTAGATGAATTAGATACCGATCCTAGCATGTGAGCTATTGTCTCCTACTATTGCTGACAAGACGCAGGGAAAGCTGTGTGTCATAGGGCCATGCCTAATAAAAAAAAAACTTCTGGAGTGATGGTAGTATCTGGTATGCGTAGTAACTAGGAGGAACTAGGAAGTCATAATTTTGAACCATGATGTGTGTGGCAGTTGTTAATGAGAGGATCATAATTTTTTGGGGGAGTGCCAGAAAAAAGAAAGAAAGACTGACTGTTTTCAGTACTAGCAAAGGATTAGGATAGGTCTTCAGTTAGATGTTAGGTCTGCTATCCTGCAATTACAACAACTTTCTTTTTGGCAGTAGTGATCACAACAACCTAATACTCCCTCCGTTCCAAATTACTCGTCGTGGTTTTAGTTCAAATTGAACTAAAACCACGACAAGTAATTTGGAACGGAGGGAGTACAATTTAAGTGCTTTTACTTCTCTTTTTGGGGTTATTGATTATTTTCTTAGTGAATCATACTGTAACCAGCTAACCATTAGTAAATATCTGTCCGTGTCAGCTTCTAGAAAGAGTAAGCTAAGCAAGTTATGATTTGCTTGCAACCATGATGAGGTAACTCTTCTGACTAGTTTGGTCTGATTTTTGCACCGGTTCAGGCTCAAGAGGTGGTTCTACTCGATGCAGATGCACACCATTCGGAATCTGCAGAGAAGCCAACCACTAAATGGTAACAATTTGTCAATTTCCCATGTGTGCTCCGATATTGGGGACAGCACAATTTGTGTGGTCAACCTGTGACTCGCATATGAAATATAATAATATTATGTATGTTTAAAGTTTTTGAGATTATTAACTTAATTCTGATACTTCATTAGGGATGCAATGAAGATATATTATCCTTCAAGGTTAGCATTTGAATTTTTTTAAACCCACCGAGCTTAATGTTTTTGTGCATAGTTGATGATTATTTTCTTTTTGCCTTGCCGGCAGCGAACACTCAAATTCTATTGAGCTTTCTCATGATGATACAAAATGCCTTGAGCCTGAATCGTTACTTTCCTCAACTATAATGAACTTCTACATTATGTAAGTATCGTTCTTTAGTTTCTAGATTCCTCATTCATTTCCTTTCTCGTAACAGTTGAAGTCATAACTATACATCTTGTAGGTACCTGCAAGGGCCAATGTCATCGATTAGCACACAAAGAGGCAAGTATCACATTTTTAATACATACTTCTTCAAGAAACTTGAAGCCCTGAAATCAAAGGTAACTCTGCAGTAAATTTCTAAATTGTATTGTCTTTACTGGCTCAGTATTCTATACTTTGATTGCTACAGTTGCTGTGTTCTATTCTAGTACATAACTGTCACGACCTAGGTTACGATGGGGTAGGCCATGGCTAGCGTGACAATAACCCATACTGGGTTTCCAAGCTGAGTACCTAGAAGGCTAGATATGCTTGATGCTTCTCTTGGACAAGTGTGATTATGTTGTAGAATAAGAACTAATTTTCTTATGGAAATGGCAGACTGCTGTGCATTCGATCAAGGAAATAATGCTTCTCATCCGTACAGTGCCACACAAAAGATCCATTTTTTTCCCATTCTTATTCACTGCCCATTTAGGCACAGGAAAGGCTGTGATGTTAAGAATATGAAAAATCTGTCTTATTTTAAGGCTTATTGAGTATTAGGTTCTTTTTTGCCCCTTGTCCGAGTGCAGCATGTCATGAACAGAGCTTTTTGGACTGTACTGCCTGTGCAAATATATATACAACTGTACAAGAATGAAAGCACATACATAAACCTCAGACCAAGAAGTGTAGAGTGAGGGAGGGGGGTGGGGGGGGGGGGTGAGCAGCAGCAGCAGCAGCTATCATGTGCACACATCAGCAGTACCACAAATCAGAACACATCGCTCTCCTAACGGCACAGCAGCAAGGAAACAGTCTCGGGCATCCTCTTCTCAACCAAACAGCAAACCAGCGACATGCAAATAGTCAACATCATGGCCTCATGGGTAGTCCCAAGGAAACAGGAGCGCATCCAGAAAGCGGCCCAGACCAGCATGCGAACAGCATCGACCAAAGATGTGGCTCGTTGGCAGGGCTGATGAAAAAAGGAACTGGCGGCAGCAATAAGCATATCTAATTAAACAGCCAATTGGTCTTATTATCTAAACCAATAAACTGCAAGCTGAAAGTGTTTTTTTTTTTGTGTGGGTGAAGCTGAAAGTTAACAATGCCATTTTATCTGACTGAACACCATCGACCAGAGACGTGGCTCGTTTGCAGTGGCTGATGGAAACAGGAACTGGTGGTGCTAAGAAACATATCTAATTAAACAACCAGTTGGTCTTATTATCTAAATTAGTAAACTGCAAGCTGAAAGTTAACAGTGCCATTTTATCTGACTGGATGGTTGCTTAGGCTTTTGCATAGCATATGGCCATAAGCCGCATGTCGTACCAGCATGAGTAGCAACTTGGTAGATTTAGGAAAACTAGTGTGACCTGGTTGGTGCTTAAATTTACAAGGCATGTATCCACACAACGGAAGGTACATAAATTTTTTACAAGGCATGTACCTACACAGCGGAAGGTACATGAAATGTAAAAAGGGTAAAAAAATTACATTTGCATTTAGGTTTTACTATTAATCTTTTATCTGTTGGGTAAATACACTGAGGATGTGCGTTCGTGTAAGTGCCTTTTTCATAGTAAATTGAAGATTTCTTGTTTATGTCAGCTATAAACATGTGGTCATGTCTTATATATTCAACCCCTTTTGCTTTCTTATTGTGAAGGTAGACAAGCCTTCTTATTTCTTAAACCTGAGAAGATGGTGGAAAGGCATAGATATATTTCAAAAGCCATATATATTATTTCCTGTGCATGCAGAGTAAGCAATTTTGTCGTCTCTTTTCCTAAGATACATTACTTTATATTGATATTGCTATTTACTTGTAGGGTTATACATGTTTTATAGAACTTCACCTCATGTGTATTTTTGATAAAATGCAATTGGGTTTGAAGGTGGAAATTTACATGTCTATAGAACATTGTATGTATTGTATCTTTTGAGATTCTTATAACTTTCTACCATGGTTTCCATGGATTTTTTTTACCGTAAGGATGATTTCTACGGATATTTCGTTGTATCACAGCAACCGTCACTACCAGTTAGCATTTTGAAAATACGTTCCTGGCTGGTGATTCTATGTCCATGGCAAACCATGATATTATTTCCCAGAGATTCTGATTTGCCATGCCTAGGACAGTCATTCCGAGGCAGAGCTATAAAAGCTGATAAAATCTGGTTCCTGTATAACAAACCAAATGCTGGATATGGTGTATTGGCAGATTTGACAATGGGTTAATGTCAGTTTTAGCTTATACCATAATTAGCTACTCCTTCTGATTCGAATTAATTGTCGCAGCTTTAGTACAACTTTGTACTAAAGTTGTACTAAAGCTGTGACAGTTAATATGGATCGGAGGGAGTATTACATATTGTGCTCTGAGATTGAGCAATTCTGCAAGATTACTGGTGATATTTACCAAGTCATATCTTTATGAGGAAATCGGGGAGCTGGCTTGTTTCAGTTTCTAGCAAAATTGTGGGGACTACTTGAACCCTGGTCATAATGACATAGATGCTATTGTGTTTGTTTTCTAGTATAAAAACGAGGTCAACAGGGGGAGGAGCCCCTGCGCCTTTTTAATTAAGAAAAGGGTGCGAAACATACATTCGAACTCAATGGGTTCGAACCCGCGCCGGCGTGGAGACCGCTGCGCTCCAACCACTGGGCCAAGAGCTCATCCATGCTTTTTAGTTTCAGTTGATACTTGCAGACTTAAGAGTGGATGTTTATAGAGAATAAGGTGCGCATGTATTTCAAAATTAAACTTTGACCATAAACTAGACCAACCAAACGTGAGTGTATACAAAAATTATCTCGTTGAATTCGTATTCGAAAGAAGTTTTCAGTGATATAATTTTTATGTCACAACAGAATATATTATTAGTCTGCTTTATGGTCAAAGTTGGATTGCGTGCCTTATTCATCGGAATAGAGGGGATATATATATTTGTTGTAAATGCTAGGAGGGAGCTGTCTGTAAAAGGTAACTCCTATGTTGCCTGACTGGATTCAAAACTTCACTGCAACATGACCTGATCATTGATGCATATTTTTACCACATATGCTAGACTTATGCATTACTTCAATATTCTGTTAGAAGGCTCAGGATGTTTTGTTTTTGTTCCAAATGTTCAGTACTCATTGGAGCCTGGTGATTATATGCATGCCAGCAAAGGAAGATCAATCAGGCCCCATTATACTTCATTTGGATTCACTGAAGTTCCATAACAGCAGATTGATTTTCAGTGTTGTTGAGAGGTAAACAATCTTGAAAGTCAAAAAAGTTGATGAGTTGTACTGCTTTGTTTTGGCGTTCGTCTTTTATTTGTGCAACATAATAACACAAATGGGATACAGGCTGCTACTTTGTTCCCTCTATTCTTTTTCATACAAATAGACCTAAAGTGGTCGGACCCTTCCCCGGACCCTGCGTAAGCGGGAGCTACATGCACCGGACTGCCCTTTCTATTAAAGTCTCATTTATTTCATACATTTTTGCATTTGTAAGTACATCTCCTGGAACGTAGACACTATTATTTTGTTATGCCATTATTTTTCTTGTCTAGGTGTCAAAATTTCATTATATTCTCAGTGTTCTGCTGTATTATTTTCATTCTATTTTAAAATGATGTATGTTCATTTGTAGATTCTTAAAACAAGAATGGAATTACCTGAAGGATAATGGTTCTTTAGCAGAATGTCCTATACGAGAAACCGTGTGGAAGAACCTTCCTCGTAAAATTGAGAAGAAACCAATTGCGGTAACTTAAGATCTTCTTTTTATGAAATGCATGTACTGAGATGTGTGCTTTGAGGTTAGCTTTAGCTGATAGAATGTACCTATTGCAGCATCCAACAGTTTGTGCACCACTGTGTCCATTTGAATCTGAATAACAAAGCCGTTACTAGATTCAGTCACTCAGGAGAATAGCATCGGACCCACCTGTGATTTTCATTTGCGTATTGACAACCTCTTGGAATTCTCGTTACAGTTCATACTAGTGAGTAATTTTTTAATAGCATGTATTGTGGTCGAGAAGGTATTATTTTGGCATTCCTTTCTTAAGCCTCCACGTCATCTAGAGACTAGAGATGGCAATAAAAGTATGCTATAGAATTTATCTCTTAGTATTATCTCTAGCAATTAATGTTTGCATGCCTCTATAATTATGGGGTGATTAATATTCAAGTAAGAGAACATGTTAGATGACATCTGGATACTGTTAGAACAGGGTTGTGCTGTGTGTGTAGTTATCATATTGTATAGGGGCTTCTTTGCTTATTTCCCTTCATGTATATGTGCTGGCCTGTTGGCCCGATGGAATATAGGCTCACTTCATAACATGGTATAAGAGCTAGGTTTAGGTTCCCCAGCCGCCTCTGGTCGCCGCCGCGGCCGCCGCCGGCCGCCGCTCCTCTCTTCATCGAGCCTCTCCCCTCTTCTTGCTGGTAGCTGTTGCCGCCTGCTGGTCCAGGCCGCCACCGTTCCAGGCCGCTGCTGCCGCCGTCCTTCCCGGCCGGCGCCGCCGCCTCAACGTGCTGCTGCTGCTCTTCAACGAGCTGCTGCTGCTGCTGCTCCTCTTCTCTGCTGCTGCTGCTGCTCTTCTTCAACGAGCTGCTGCTGCTGCTCTTCTTCAACGAGCTGCTGCTGCTGCTCTTCAAAGTGCTGCTGCTGCTGCTCTTCTCCTCCTGGTCTGCTGCTGCCATCAAGCTGTGCCTCCTGCTGCTGCTGGTCTTCAACGAGCTGCTGTTGCTGCTCTGCTGCAATGGCGCCCTCCACCACCACCGGTGCTGTCCCAGTCCCACGATGTCCTGTTATCTTCAACGGACAGAACTACAGGGACTGGGTGCAGCACATGAAGCTGCACATGAGGGGCCAGCTGGTCTGGGAGCACCTCTCTGGTGCTCTGCCTTGTCCCCTGCTGCTCACTCCTCCAGCTGAGTTGGCCTTCCCTGTTGATGCCGATGAAACCAAGCAACGTGAGATGCTAGATGCTTTTGAAGAGGCCACTGAAGAGTTATCAGAATCAACTCCACTTATACAAGCAATGGACAAATGATGATGCTCGAGCCTCTTCTATCTTGGTGAACAGCATGGATGTTGATCTCACCATGGATGTGGTGGCCCTTACCACTGCATATCAGATGTGGGAGCACCTTCGCCATCGCTATGAGTCTACAGGGGATGCCATGTATCTCTCTGTTGTTCGTCAAGAGCAACAACTACAATAGGGAGATGCTACTGTGGATGATTTCTACAAGGAGATGTCGGCGGTGTGGCGCCAATTGGACTCTCTGGGAGCTGATGTTTGTCGCAGATGTTAGTGTTGTGTGCGGCAACAAGCTAAGCTGGAGGTCCGTCGCCTCTACGACTTCCTCACTCGCCTCCGGCCGGAGTTCGAGCAGAGTCGTGCTCAGCTATTGGCACGCCATCCTCGGCTCTCTACTCTGGAGGCCCTTGCTGAGGTGCGATCTGAGGAGGTGCGCCTACGGAGCACGGGCTTATTGCCATCCTCTTCAGCAGTCCTGGCTGCCCGCGTTCCACCACCGCTGCCTGGTGTGCCCTCTTCTACACAGGTGGCAGCAACCTCCACTAGTGCTTTCTGCAACTACTGCAAGCAGGATGGTCACATGATCATAGAGTGCATCAAGAGGAGGAAACAGGGTCGCCGTGGTGGCCGTCCTCAAAAGGACTCGGGAGGCTCCTCTAATACTCGTGAGGGCTCCCTTGAGAAGGTTCACCAGGAGATGCTCACCTTGCTGCGCCGCCTTACTGCTTCTGCACCATCCTCAGGTTCTGCTGGTTCTGCTGGTCAGACGTCTGGTCCACCACCGCACTCTTCGTCAGGTACATCTTTGCCCTGGATTCTTGATTCTGGGGCCTCCTTCCAC
Source organism: Triticum aestivum (assembly GCF_018294505.1). NCBI lineage: Eukaryota > Viridiplantae > Streptophyta > Magnoliopsida > Poales > Poaceae > Triticum > Triticum aestivum. The sequence goes on from NC_057813.1 coordinate 170,620,481, forward strand.
ATGACACCACACAGAGATCATCTTTGTGCTGTCAATTCCGTGCCTTCTCCTCTTACAGTTCAGACTGCAGATGGCACTTCTCTTTCTGTTGCCGCAAGAGGGACTCTTTCCACGTCTTCTTTTCATGTCCCTGCCGTTTCTCATGTTCCTAAACTGACTATGCAACTTCTATCTGCTGGTCAACTTACTGACTTGGGTTGTCATGTTATTCTGGATTCTGACTCTTGTTGTGTTCAGGATCATCGTACGGGGACTCTGGTTGGGATCGGTCCTCGGCGCCATGACTCTCAGCGCCTTTGGGAGCTCGATTGGCTGCGCCTTCCTTCCGATGCGTCCTCTAGCCAGTCGGACATCACCACCCCTTTTGCTTCAGCTGCCACCTCCACCACATCCTTCGCTCAGTGGCATCATCGATTGGGTCACATTTGTGGCTCTCGCTTGTCTTCTTTGGTTAGGAGTGGTGTTCTAGGGTCTGTATCTGGTGATAGTTCACTAACTTGTATGGGTTGTAAGCTTGGCAAGCAGATACAACTTCCATATCCCTCTAGTAATTCTGTTTCTCAACGACCTTTTGAACTTGTTCACTCTGATGTATGGGGTCCTGTCCCCTTTGTTTCGAAAGGGGGTCACAAATATTATATAATTTTCATTGATGATTTTTCTCGCCACACTTGGATCTACTTTATGTCATCTCGTAGTCAAGTGCTTCAAATTTACAAGTCGTTTGCTACCATGGTTCGCACTCAGTATGATTCCTCTGTTCGAGTTTTTCGTGCTGATTCGGCTGGCGAGTACTTATCTCGTGCGCTTCGTGGTTTCCTTGCTGAACAGGGTACCCTTCCTCAGTATTCCTGTCCTGGTGCACACGCTCAAAATGGGGTGGCTGAACGCAAACATCGTCACGTCCTTGAGACTGCTCGGGCTCTTCTTTTATCTTCTGCTGTTCCCCCGCACTTTTGGGCTGAGGCTGTCTCTACCGCTGTTTATCTCATTAATATTCAGCCTTCTGTTGCTCTTCAGGGAGGGATACCAGTTGATCATCTAGGTGATGGTCCAGCTGATTATAGTGGTCTACGCCTGTTTGGTTGTGCCTGTTTTGTTCTTCTCCACCCTCATGAACGCACCAAATTGACTGCTCAATCTGTTGAATGTGTTTTCCTTGGCTACAGTTTGGAGCACAAAGGTTACCGTTGCTGGGACCCTATTGCTCGAAGACTGAGAATCTCCAAAGATGTCACTTTTGATGAGTCTCGCTCCTTCTACCCTCGTCATTCTTCTACTGCCACAACCGAGTTGTTAGTCGAGCCTCTCTCTTTTTTGACTCTACCTGATTCTTCACCTTTATCGTCACTTGGTAGGTCCACTCCTAGCCTTTCACATGTGTCTGCTCATGAGCTTCAGCTTACACAGGATGAGGTTTCTATTCCTGACTCTCCTACTCGGGTTGAGCCATCCACTCTCTCTCCTTTTCCTTTTACCTACTCCCGTCGTGCTCAACACCCTTCTCCCTCTGATGCGCCACCTTCCACTTCCCCTCTCTCTCCGCTTCCTTTCGTCTACTCCCGTCGTGCTCGGCACCCTTCTCCCTCGGATGCGCCCACTTCCACTTCCACTCCTTCCCTGTTGGGTCCCATTCCTTCAGAACCACCTACCCCTCCTGCTCCTCAGTATAATCTGCGTGATCGCCACTCTCCAGCCTCCTGCGTACTATGTTGCTGCTGCTACCACTCTTGTTGAGCCGTCTACGTATCGTGAGGCTGCTGCTCATTCTGAATGGCAGCATGCTATGGCAGAGGAAATTCATGCTCTTGAGCGCACAGGCACTTGGGACCTTGTACCCCTGCCTACAGGCGTTAGACCCATCACTTGCAAATGGGTCTACAAGGTTAAGACACATTCAGATGGTTCTCTCGTGCGCTACAAAGCTCGTCTTGTTGCGCGTGGCTTCCAGCAGGAGTATGGTCGTGACTATGATGAGACTTTTGCTCCTGTTGCTCACATGACCACTGTTCGCACTCTTTTGGCTGTTGCTGCTGTTCGGCAGTGGTCCATCTCTCAATTAGATGTCAAGAATGCCTTCTTGAATGGTGAGCTGCGGGAAGTGGTCTATATGCAGCCGCCTCCTGGCTATACTGTCTCTGATGGCACTGTCTGTCGCCTTCGGCGCGCTCTTTACGGGCTGAAACAAGCTCCTCGTACCTGGTTTGAGCGTTTCTCCGCCGTCATCACAAGGATCGGGTTCTCTGCTAGTGTTCATGATCCTGCTCTGTTTATTCACACTTCTCCTCGTGGTCGCACCCTTTTACTACTCTATGTTGATGACATGATTATCACAGGGGCTGACCACCAATTCATTGATTTTGTGAAGAAACGTCTACATGAGCAATTCTTGATGACTGATTTGGGTTCTCTTCGCTACTTTCTTGGACTTGAGATCATTTCTTCCCCTAAGGGTATTTATCTCTCTCAAGAGAAGTACATCCAAGATCTTCTCACTCGTGCCTGCCTCACTGATCAGCGCACGGTTGACACTCCTATGGAGTTTGGTCTCCATCTTCGTCCTGGTGAGGGTGAACCCCTTGCAGATCCCACACGCTACCGCCATCTTGTTGGGAGCCTTGTCTATCTAGGCATCACTCGTCCTGACATTTCTTATGCTGTGCACATTCTAAGTCACTTTGTCTCTGCTCCCACTCAACTTCACTACAGTCACCTTCTTCGTGTTCTTCGTTACCTTCGTGGTACCGTGATTCGTCGCTTATTCTTCCCTCGCTCCAGCTCTCTTCAGCTTCAGGCCTACTGTGATGCTACCTGGGCCAGCGATCCCACTGATCGCCGCTCTCTCTCTGCCTATTGTGTTTTTCTTGGCTCCTCCCTGATTGCCTGGAAGACCAAGAAGCAGAATGCTGTATCTCGCTCCAGTGCTGAGGCTGAGCTGCGAGCTATGGCGTCCGTGGCTGCAGAAATTACTTGGCTACGATGGCTTCTTCAGGATTTTGGTGTTTCCACTGCTACACCGACCCCTCTGCTCTCCGACAGCACTGGGGCACTCAGCATTGCCCGTGATCCTGTTAAGCATGAGCTCACCAAGCACATCGGTGTTGATGCCTCCTACACTCGTTCTCAGGTGCAAGACAGAATTGTGGCCCCTCAGTATGTGCCCTCGGAGCTTCAGCTTGCTGATTTTCTGACGAAAGCTCAGACACGGTCCCAACACAGCTTTTTCCTGTCCAAACTCGGTGTCCAAGATCCCCCTTGAGTTTGAGGGGGGGTGTTAGAACAGGGTTGTGCTGTGTGTGTAGTTATCATATTGTATAGGGGCTTCTTTGCTTATTTCCCTTCATGTATATGTGCTGGCCTGTTGGCCCGATGGAATATAGGCTCACTTCATAACAGATACAATGGAGAAAAGCATCATAGGCATGAAAATATCATCTCTTAGAGAAGAGTAGACACACTCTTTCTTTCATTTTTCTCTCTTCCACCTCAGCATGCTGACATCGTCCCATTGTGCGTCGCCTAAGATATTGTCAAATACAGGCTGTTAATTGCTAAGTTCATGCAGTGGCGGAGCTACACAAGATTAGTTTGTGTGGGTGGGGGGGGGGGGGGGATGTCCATTTGTAGGGGAGAAACGAATTTATGGGTGGGCATTACATACGCTGTTATAACATCTGCACTATAGATGCTGTATTTGTCTCTCCATGCTGTGATCCTGTAGCGCTTACACTCTTAATTTTTTTCCAGGTTCCGCAGCAGGAAAATGAATTTGATTGTGGCCTCTTTGTTCTGTACTATATGCAGCGGTTCATCGAGGAGGCACCTGAAAGGCTTCACAAGAAAGACCTTTCTATGGTGAGCCACTATCTGTTAGTGTGTTGACCATTCTATGTTCGGTGTGTTTGACTGCTTTCAGAACACTGAACTGCACGCGGATATTCCTTGCTCATTTTTTCTCTAATTTTTTCTGTTAGTTTGGCAAAACATGGTTTCAACCTGAAGAGGCTTCTGCATTGCGAAAGAAAATGCAGATTCTGCTTCATCAGTTGTTTGAGGAAGCGAATCCCAGTAACTATAGTACACCGGAGCAGACAGCGGGTCAGTCGATTTTGGAAGCCAAACCTGCAAACAATGTAACGGAGCCGACAATGTTGGAACACCCTTTGGAAGTCAGTTCAGCTGAGGTGACACCAACGTTGGAACACCCGCTGGAAGTCGGTTCTGCTGAGATGACACCAATGTCTGAACAACCTTTGGAAGTCAGTTCGGCTGAGATGACAGCAACGCAAGAACCTCCTTTGGTGGGCAGTTCCGGTGAGATGGCACCAGCGCAAGAACATCCTTTGGTGGGCAGTTTGGCTGAGATGGAACCAACGCAAGAACACTCTTTGGTGGGCAGTTCGGCTGAGATGGAACCAAAGCAAGAACACCCTTTTGTGGGCAGTTCAGCTGAGATGGAACTAACGCAAGAACATCCGTTGGTGGGCAGTTCGGCCGAGATGGAACCAACACAAGAACATCCTATGGTGGGCAGTTCGGTCGAGATTACGTCGCAGAAACCTTTGGAGGGCACTTCTACCCGACCACCTAGTTTTGAGCACCCTTTGGAATGCAGCTGATTGATGTTACCACCTCTGGAGTGACTTACGTTACCCGTAGAAACCGAAACCGGCTCGGAACTGTATTATAGATGGGGAAGTGTTGTAGCCTGCATCTGTAGGCAACTTTGAGGGAGGGGTGGTGTTGCATGACTGAACGTTGCAGTTAATGTATCCACGGGAACTTCCGTGTATATAAAATATCAGTAGGAGAACTGGTGGGTGTATGAGTCGCTCAGGGTGGACTTCATCTGTTCTTTAGTTTTTTTTTTACCAGCAAGCCTGGGGCTCTTTATTCCTCATCAAATATCGTTGCATCGTTTATAAGCGCCTGCATAAGAAATGTAGGGGGTTCATCGACCCACGCACAAAAATCTGAATAAAAACAAAAATGATCTAGCTATCTCATGTGCTGCTACATTTGCTTCCCTAGGGCATAACTCATACAAAACATCGTCAAAGGCACTTGCATGCAGTCATGGAAAATTGCTGAATTTGCAGTCGTAGAAAACCCTTCTGAGATAAGCGCCTGCATTTTCCAACACTTTTTTCATGAATGCAAATGACACTAACATATAGGTGATGATTTTTTAAACATTTTGGTATCTTATTTGCATTTTTCTGATTTAGTATGAATTAGTTATGAAGTTTTCAAACTGACGGTCAAATGGTCAAAGGGCAAAATCATAAGAGGAGCAAAGTGACTTGGACAGGACCGGTGACTTTTGGGAATTAGGGGTAAAACAGATGAGTGGGACACAACTAGGGGCATAAATCTAACTATCCCTATAATTAAGCGATAAAGCACTGATTGACATCACAGATCAGCTGGACCTCCTCTCCATGTGTTGCTTGCCTTCTCTCCCATGAAATATACCAAGCGGTATTTAAAACTAGCTCTCGCATGCAAACTTCTTGGCACAAGGGTGTTGGATGGTCATTTTTTAAAAGCTCCTCCAACACAATAGCACCAGATTTGTCGGCACACACAACCACATCTACCTCTTCTTTTACTCCTAATTCCTTCCAAATTTGCCTTGCTCTAGTACAAGTAAAAAACATACGCTTCAAATCTTCATATCCTAGTGGACACAAAGACTATTGACCCGGATCAACGATCATGTCTACGTGTTAATATACCCACACACAGGATCAATTCTTTTAGTGTTATCCAGCCAAAAACTTTCACTTTTGGTGCCACAGTAGATGTCCATAAATTTCTCCAAACCTCCTTATCTCCTGCCCGTCCTATGTCATCATCATTGGCATACATTTCATCTGTTCTTTAGTTTTTTATAGGCTTAGCTAGAAGAGGTCAATAAATTCTCAGGCTCTGATTAGACGATGTTGCATAAGCCGGTTGGCGAGTTGCTGTGTTCTTTAGTTTTTCTGTCTGCAAACGCTTGCTGATTTGACGTGTTGTGCCAAAGGACGCAATCACACAAGGAAGTTGTGAAGATGAGCAAGTTTGTAGATTATAAGTACTAGACTAGATCTCGTCCTGAAACCTTAAGAGTTGATCTACACGGTTGCTCCTGGGCCCATGGCTGCAGGTAGGACTAGTTTCACAGCAACACGCTCGGCTGCTCAGGCCTTGCGCCTCCTCGTCTCCTTCCTCAACCAGTTCAATCGGACACGACCAAGAACACACCGACGATTCACTTCTGATGACCCACAAGTATAGGGGATCAATCGTAGTCCTTCTGATAAGTAAGAATGTCGAACCCAATGAGGAGCAGAAGGAAATGACAAGCGGTTTTTAGCAAGGCATTTTCTGCAAGCACTGAAATTGTCGGTAACAGATAGCTCAATAGCAAGATAATTTGTAACAAGCAAATAATAGTAACGGTAACAAAAGTGCAGCAAGGAAGCCCAATCTTTTTTGTAGCAAAGGACAGGCCGGAATGGTCTCTTATAATAAGCAAAGTGTTCTCGAGGACACACGGGAATTTCATCTAGTCACTTTCATCATGCTTGTTTGATTCACGTTCGCTACTTTGATAATATGATATGTGGGTGGACTGGTGCTTGGGTGCTGTTCTTACTTGAACAAACCTCCCACTTATGATTAACCCCTCTCGCAAGAATCTGCAACTACGAAAAAAGAATTAAGATAACATCTAACCATAGCATTAAACATATGGATCCAAATTAGCCCCTTTCGGAATAGCGCATAAACTAGGGTTTAAACTTCTATCACTTTAGCAACCCATCATCTAATAACTACTCCACAATGCATTCCTTTATGCCCAAGGATGGTGAAGTGTCATGTAGTCGACGTTCACATAACACCGCTGAGGGAATCACAACATACATATCATCCAAATATCGGACGAATATCAACTTCACATGATTACTTATGACAAGACTTCTCCCATGTCCTTAAGAACAAAAATAACTACTCACAAAACATATTCATGCTCAAGATCATAGGGATATTAAATTGTGTAATGGATCTGAACATATAATCTTCCACCAAATAAACCATCTAGCATCAACTACGAGATGTAAACAACACTACTAGTCACCCATAGGTACCAATCTAAGGTTTTGATACAAAGATTGAACACAAGAGATGAACTAGGGTTTTGAGATGAGATGGTGTTGTTGAAGATGTTATGAAGATTGGCCTTCCCATGATGAGAAGGTCGTTGGTGATGACGATGGCTTCGATTTCCCCCTCTCGGAGGGAAGTATCCCCGGCAGAATCGCTCCGCCGGAGAGCAAAAGTGCTCCTGCCCAATTTTCGCCTCGAGACGGCGTCACTCCGTCTCGAAAGTCCTCTCCTTATTTTTTCTAGGGCAAATGACCTTATATACCAGAAGATGGGAACCATAGGATGGTCAGGGGCCCACTATCCACCAGGGCGCGCAGGAGGGGGGGGGGGGGGGGGTAGGCGCGCCCTGGTGCCCAGTGGGCACTTGGTTGACCCCCTATGGTATTTATTTTGTCCAATATTTTTTATATATTCCAAAATAAATCTCCGTAAAATCAGCTTATTTGGAGATGTGCAAAATAGGTATCTCTGACATAGCTTTTTCAGGTCCAAAATTCCAGCTGCCGGTATCCTCCCTCTTTGTGTAAACCTTGCATATTATGAGAGAAAAGGCATTATAATTACTCCACAAAGTGTTATATTTAATGAAAACACTATCAATAATAGTGGGAAAACATGATGCAAAATGGACGTATCAACCCCCCCCCCCAAGCTTAGACGTCACTTGTCCTCAAGAAAAGCTAATATCGAGAATCATGTCAACATGTTTAGAGAGAGAGGTGTTGATAAAAACAAAATACATACATAGTAGCATCATGATCATTATTATAACATCAATAGACTTTATCATAAAACTTTTCATGAGCAAGTAACATTTCATCACAACATTTAAGTATAAAGCATAAACTTTCTTGAAAACTAACAAACCATGTTTTCAATCAACAATGCAATTGCAATTCATCATATTTTCAGGAAGGGTATCATGTCAGATCTTTTTAGCAAGTCCACATACTCAACCATCATTTAGTCTTATATGATTGCTAACACTCACAACATATATATGGAGCAGAAAGTTTCAGCCGGACACGTAGAAAGATATGGGCTTATAGTTTTGCCACCCAACTTATTCGCCTCAAGGGTGATGTCAACTATAATAACTCATGATCACTCATATCCAACTGGATAAATATGCCTAGATCTTTCCCCACCACATGATGCTTGCAAAAGAGAAAAATAAAAGGAATATAAGGGAGAATACTATTGACACTTACATAAAAGTAAAAGATAGGCCCTTCGTAGAGGGAACCAGAGGTTGTCATGCACTTTTTGATTTTAGATGCACAATCTCTTAATGCAAAGGAATGTCACATTATATTGCCCCTTATGATAGCAACCTTTATTATGCAGTCCATCGCTTTTATTACTTTGCCATCACTAGTTTGTACAACGCATATTTTCCTTTACAATAAAAGATCAAACATATTTAGAAGCAATTTTGATGCACCGATGACAACTTACTTGAAGGATCTTATTCAATTCATAGGTAGGTATAGTGGACTCTCATAACATGAAAGTGGGTTTAAGGTTTTTGGATGCACAAGTAGTATCTCTACTTGGTGCGGATTTTTGGCTAGCAAAGATATTGGGCAAGCACCACATGTTGAAGGATCTATGACAATATAACTTCTATGTGAATATGAACAAACATAAATCATTATGTTGTCTTCCTTGTCTGACGTCAAAATTTTGACATAAAATACTTAATGGGGGCTCGCGATCATAAAATATGTCCAAGATGGTATATTTGCATGTGAATCGTCTCTTCCCTTATTAATTATTTCACGAATTGCATCACTGACCAATGCTATGTTTGTCAACTTTCAATAAATTTTACCACTTATACTTTTCCTTATGTAATGCCATTACTTTCCGTAAGATTAGCATATGATCTTTTTCCTTATTTTCTTTATTTTGATTGAAACATAAAAGTAAAGAAACAAAAACTCAAACTAATCTTTATTATATAACTCTCAACTCGAATACATAGATAGATAGATCACGAAACTAGCACTCGAAAATAGATCATACTGAACTTTTATTCAACTAAATCACTAAATAACTAAGGATCGAACTAAGATAGGTAAATATAATAAAAGTGATGGTGATACGATACCGGGGCATCTCCCCAAGCTTGTTGAAAGCCAAGGGGAGTGCCCATACCCGTTTACTCAAGTTTTCTTCTTTGGAGATGATGGTGGTGAAGAGGTGGCCTTCTTCTCTAGCTTACTTTTGAGAATAAAATTTTCCTCCCTCAAGTCATAATTCTCCTACTCAAGCTTCAATATCTTTTTGCATAATGCCTATTTTCTTTCCTGCAGAAAATGAGACGGGATAAACTAGATTTTATATTTATTTGCTCCATTTGGGAGACTTGACTTCTTGAATTCCACGTGCATATCCCCAGGTTGAGGTAGTGGAACTTCATCCTTATCTGAGCTGGCATTCCTCGTTTCCTTCAAGTCATCATCTTCTTCTTCCTCCATGGTCCAACCATAATGATCCATGTCTCCATAAACCCCTGGGTTTGCGATATAGTGGGCGACATAACTCTCTCCATCTGAATCTTGAGATGACATACTTTCAGATCTGCAAGAAAATAGCACGAAACAAGAATAAAGGATATTTCTGCGATGCGGTGTTCAAATCATCCGGGAGTATATATAAAGATTTTTTATCTTGGGAAACAAGTATACCATAGGAAAACGGAGTCAGGAAGGTCCCTGAGGGGCCCACTACCCACCAGGGCGCGCCAGGTGGGGCAAGCGCACCCTGGTGCCTAGTGGGCACCTAGGTTGCCTTCCGAGGTGTTTTTTATAGTATTTCAAAACTGACAGAAAATATTTTTGCGGAATTTTTGGAGTCGGTTTACTTACCGTATCACGTACCTCTTCCTTTTCAGGATTCTAGAGTGTTCTGGAAGGTCTCTTTTATGTATTCCTCAGGTGTCATGGTTTGAACAATGTTAGTTTCAACATTAATAGGTGTACCTAAGATATAGTTGATGGAAATATGCCCTAGAGGCAATAATAAAATGGTTATTATTATATTTCCTTAATCATGATAAAAGTTTATTATTCATGCTAGAATTGTATTGATCGGAAACTTAAATACATGTGTGAATACATAAACAAATACCGTGTCCCTAGTAAGCCTCTACTAGACTAGCTCGTTGATCAAAGATGGTTAAGGTTTCCTAACCATTGACATGTGTTGTCATTTGATAACGGGATCACATCATTAGGAGAATGATGTGATGGACAAGACCCATCTATTAGATTAGCATATGATCGTTCAAGTTTATTGCTACAACTTTCTTGAATGTCAAATACATGTTCCTTCGACCATGAGATCATGCAACTCCCGGATATCGGAGGAATACCTTGTGTGCTATCAAACGTCACAACGTAACTGGGTGATCATAAATATGCTCTACAGGTATCTCCAAAGGTGAGTTGGCATGGATCGAGATTGGGATTTGTCACTCTGAGTATCGGAGAGGTATCTCTGGGCCCTCTCGGCAGTACACATCTTAATAAGCTTGCAAGCAAAGTGACTAAGGAGTTAGTGGCAAGATGATGTATAACGGAACGAGTAAAGAGACTTGCCGGTGACGGGATGGAACTAGGTATGAAGATACCGACGATCGAATCTCGGGCAAGTAACATACCGGCAGACAAAGGGAATTTCGTACGTTGTCATTACGGTTCGACCGATAAAGATCTTCGTAGAATATGTAGGAGCCAATATGGGCATCCAGGTTCCACTATTGGTTATTGACTGGAGAGGTGTCTCGGTCATGTCTACATAGTTCTTGAACTCTGTTGCAGGAAACCACAACCACATATGGGGCTATGAGCCCCTTTTGGTTCGGCGGGGGGATGGGCATGTTGCACAAAGAGTGGAGAAGTGTCGTGCAGCGCGCCAGAGATCACATAGGCAATTTTACCCAAGTTCGGGCCGCCGTGAGGCGTAAAACCCTACTCCCGCTTTGGTGGATTGATAGTGGAAAAGGTGGTGGTGGACGCAACGCACTTTGCCCGGCAGGGTTGCCTCAGGCGAAGTGGCTACGTGCGTACGGGTACGTGAGGGCCTTAGCTTGGCAAACTCATGGACCGAACCCTTTTTACATTTGCCATGGTCCTCCTTTTATAGATCAAGGGGTTACCACAGTGGCAAATCAATGTTTGCATACTGATTAGATAGAAAACAGTGCTATCATACCTAACTCTGCAGGCTGACAGGACACATTAAATGCATCATCTAGTGTCACATCTGTTAGGGAACGTAGTAATTTCAAAAAAATTCCTACGCACACGCAATATCATGGTGATGCATAGCAACGAGAGGGGAGAGTGTTGTCCACGTACCCTCGTAGACCGAAAGCGGAAGCATTAGCATAACGCGGTTGATGTAGTTGTATGTCTTCACGATCTGATCGATCCAAGTACCGAACGCACGACACCTCCGAGTTCAGCACACATTCAGCTCGATGACGTCCCTCGAACTCAGATCCAGCCGAGCTTCGAGGGAGAGTTCCTTCAACACGACGGCGTGGTGATGATGATGATGTTCTACTGACGCAGGGCTTTGCCTAAGCACCGCAACGATATTATCGAGGTGGAATATGGTGGAGGGGGGCACCGCACACGGCTAATAGATCTCAAGGATCAATTGTTGTGTCTAGAGGTGCCCCCTGCCCCCGTATATAAAGGAGCAAGGGGGAGGGGGCGGCCGGCCAGGAGGAGGCATGCCAGGGAGGAGTCCTACTCCCACCGGGAGTAGGACTCCCTCCTTTCCTTGTCCAAGTAGGAGAGGGGGAAGGAAAGGGAGAGAGGAGAGGAAGGAAAGGGGGGCGCCGCCCCCTCCTTGTCCTATTCGGACTAGAGGGGGAGGGGGCGCGCGGCCTGCCCTGGCCGCCCCTCCTCTGCTCCACTTTGGGCCCATGAGGCCCATTAACCCCCCGGGGGGTTCCGGTAACCCCCCGGTACTCCGGTATACATCCGATAACCCCCGAAACCATTCTGGTGTCCGAATATAGCTGTCCAATATATCAATCTTCATGTCTCGACCATTTTGAGACTCCTCGTCATGTCCGTGATCACATCCAGGACTCCGAACTATCTTCGGTACATCAAAACATATAAATTCATAATATAACCGTCATCGAACTTTAAGCGTGCGGACCCTACGAGTTCGAGAACTATGTAGACATGACCGAGACACGTCTCTGGTTAATAACCAATAGCGGAACCTGGATGCTCATATTGGCTCCCACATATTCTACAAACATCTTTATCGGTCAAACCACATAACAACATACGTTGTTCCCTTTGTCATCGGTATGTTACTTGCCTGAGATTTGATCGTCGGTATCTTAATAACTAGTTCAATCTCATTACCGGCAAGTCTCTTTACTCGTTACGTAATGCATCACCCCATAACTAACTCATTAGCTACATTGCTTGCAAGGCTTATAGTGATGTCCATTACCGATAGGGCCCAGAGATACCTCTCCAACAATCGGAGTGACAAATCCTAATCTCGAAATACGCCAACTCAACATGTACCTTCGGAGACACCTGTAGAGCCTCTTTATAATCACCCAGTTACGTTGTGACGTTTGGTAGCACACAAAGTGTTCCTCCGGTAAACGGGAGTTGCATAATCTCATAGTTGTAGGAACATGTATAAGTCATGAAGAAAGCAATTGCAACATACTAAACGATCAAGTGCTAAGCTAACGGAATGGGTCAAGTCAATCACATCATTCTCCTAATGATGTGATCCCGTTAATCAAATGACAACTCATGTCTATGGTTAGGAAACACAACCATCTTTGATCAACGAGCTAGTCAAGTAGAGGCATACTAGTGACACTATGTTTGTCTATGTATTCACACATGTATTATGTTTCCGGTTAATACAATTCTAGCATGAATAATAAACATTTATCATGATATAAGGAAATAAATAATAACTTTATTATTGCCTCTAGGGCATATTTCCTTCAGTCTCCCACTTGCACTAGAGTCAATAATCTAGATTACACAGTAATGATTCTAACACCCATGGAGCCTTGGTGCTGATCATGTTTTGCTCGTGGAAGAGGCTTAGTCAATGGGTCTGCAACATTCAGATCCGTATGTATCTTGCAAATCTCTATGTCTCCCACCTGGACTTGGTCCCGGATGGAATTGAAGCGTCTCTTGATGTGCTTGGTCCTCTTGTGAAATCTGGATTCCTTTGCCAAGGCAATTGCACCAGTATTGTCACAGAAGATTTTCATTGGTCCCGATGCACTAGGTATGACACCTAGATCGGATATGAACTCCTTCATCCAGACTCCTTCATTTGCTGCTTCTGAAGCAGCTATGTACTCCGCTTCACATGTAGATCCCGCCACGACGCTTTGTTTAGAACTGCACCAACTGACAGCTCCACCGTTCAATATAAACACGTATCCGGTTTGCGATTTAGAATCGTCCGGATCAGTGTCAAAGCTTGCATCGACGTAACCATTTACGACTAGCTCTTTGTCACCTCCATAAACGAGAAACATATCCTTAGTCCTTTTCAGGTATTTCAGGATATTCTTGACCGCTGTCCAGTGATCCACTCCTGGATTACTTTGGTACCTCCCTGCTAAACTTATTGCTAAGCATACATCAGGTCTGGTACACAGCATTGCATACATGATAGAGCCTATGGCTGAAGCATAGGGAACATCTTTCATTTTCTCTCTATCTTCTGCTGTGGTCGGGCATTGAGTCTGACTCAACTTCACACCTTGTAATACAGGCAAGAACCCTTTCTTTGCTTGATCCATTTTGAACTTTTTCAAAACTTTATCAAGGTATGTGCTTTGTGAAAGTCCAATTAAGCGTCTTGATCTATCTCTATAGATCTTGATGCCTAATATATAAGCAGCTTCACCGAGGTCTTTCATTGAAAAACTTTTATTCAAGTATCCTTTTATGCTATCCAGAAATTCTATATCATTTCCAATCAACAATATGTCGTCTACATATAATATCAGAAATGCTACAGAGCTCACACTCACTTTCTTGTAAATACAGGCTTCTCCAAAAGTCTATATAAAACAATATGCTTTGATCACACTATCAAAGCTTTTATTCCAACTCCGAGAGGCTTGCACCAGTCCATAAATGGATCGCTGGAGCTTGCACACTTTGTTAGCACCTTTTGGATCGACAAAACCTTCTGGTTGCATCATATACAACTCTTCTTCTAGAAATCCATTCAGGAATGCAGTTTTGACATCCATTTGCCATATTTCATAATCATAAAATGCGGCAATTGCTAACATGATTCGGACAGACTTAAGCATCGCTACGGGTGAGAAAGTCTCATCATAGTCAACCCCTTGAACTTGTCGAAAACCTTTCGCAACAAGTCGAGCTTTGTAGACAGTAACATTACCATCAGCGTCAGTCTTCTTCTTGAAGATCCATTTATTCTCGATGGCTTGCCGATCATCGGGCAAGTCAACCAAAGTCCATACTTTGTTCTCATACATGGATCCCATCTCAGATTTCATGGCCTCAAGCCATTTTTCGGAATCTGGGCTCATCATCGCTTCCTCATAGTTCGTAGGTTCGCCATGGTCAAGTAACATGACCTCCAGAATAGGATTACCGTACCACTCTGGTGCGGATCTTACTCTGGTTGACCTACGAGGTTCGGTAGTAACTTGATCTGAAGTTTCATGATCAATATCATTAGCTTCCTCACTAATCGGTGTAGTCGTCACAGGAACCGGTTTCTGTGATGAACTACTTTCCAATAAGGGAGCAGGTATAGTTACCTCATCAAGTTCTACTTTCCTCCCACTCACTTCTTTCAAGAGAAACTCCTTCTCTAGAAAGGATCCGAATTTAGCAACAGAAGTCTTGCCTTCAGATCTGTGATAGAAGGTGTACCCAATAGTCTCCTTTGGGTATCCTATGAAGACACATTTCTCCGATTTGGGTCTGAGCTTATCTGGTTGAAGTTTCTTCACATAAGCATCGCAGCCCCAAACTTTAAGAAATACCAACTTTGGTTTCTTGCCAAACCACAGTTCATAAGGCGTTGTCTCAATGTATTTTGATGGTGCCCTATTTAACGTGAATGCGGCCGTCCTCTAAAGCATAACCCCAAAACGATAGCGGTAAATCAGCAAGAGACATCATAGATCGCACCATGTCTAGTAAAGTATGATTACGACGTTCGGACACACCATTACGTTGTGGTGTTCCGGGTGGCATGAGTTGCGAAACTATTACGCATTGTTTAAAATGTAAACCAAACTCGTAACTCAAATATTCTCCTCCACGATCAGATCGTAGAAACTTTATTTTCTTGTTATGATGATTTTCCACTTCACTCTAAAATTCTTTGAACTTTTCAAATGTTTCAGACTTATGTTTCATTAAGTAGATATACCCATATCTGCTTAAATCATCTGTGAAGGTGAGAAAGTAACAATACCCGCCATGAGCCTCAATATTCATTGGTCCACATACATCAGTATGTATGATTTCCAACAAATCTGTTGCTCGCTCCATAGTTTCGGAGAACGGTGTTTTAGTCATCTTGCCCATGAGGCATGGTTCGCAAGTACCAAGTGATTCATAATCAAGTGATTCCAGAAGTCCATCAGTATGGAGTTTCTTCATGCGCTTTACACCAATATGACCCAAACGGCAGTGCCACAAATAAGTTGCACTATCATTATCAACTCTGCATCTTTTGGCTTCAACCTTATGAATATGTGTATCACTACTATCGAGATTCAATAAAAATAGACCACTCTTCAAGGGTGCATGACCATAAAAGATATTACTCATATAAATAGAACAACCATTATTCTCTGATTTAAATGAATAACCGTCTCGCATCAAACAAGATCCAGATATAATGTTCATGCTTAACGCTGGCACCAAATAACAATTATTCAGGTCTAAAACTAATCCCGAAGGTAGATGTAGAGGTAGCGTGCCGACCGCGATCACATCGACTTTGGAACCATTTCCCACGCGCATCGTCACCTCGTCCTTAGCCAATCTTCGCTTAATCCATAGTCCCTGTTTCGAGTTGCAAATATTAGCAACAGAACCAGTATCAAATACCCAGGTGCTACTGCGAGCATTAGTAAGGTACACATCAATAACATGTATATCACATATACCTTTGTTCACCTTGCCATCCTTCTTATCCGCCAAATACTTGGTGCAGTTCCGCTTCCAGTGACCAGTCTGCTTGCAGTAGAAGCACTCAGTCTCAGGCTTAGGTCCAGACTTGGGTTTCTTCTCTTAAGCAGCAACTTGTTTGCCGTTCTTTTTGAAGTTCCCCTTCTTCTTCCCTTTACCCTTTTTCTTGACACTGGTGGTCTTGTTGACCATCAACACTTGATGCTCCTTTTTGATTTCTACCTCCGCAGCTTTTAGCATTGCGAAGAGCTCAGGAATAGTCTTGTTCATCCCTTGCATATTATAGTTCATCACAAAGCTCTTGTAGCTTGGTGGCAGTGATTGAAGAATTCTGTCAATGACACTATCATAGGAAGATTAACTCCCAGTTGAATCAAGTGATTATTATACCCACACATTTTGAGTATATGTTCACTACAGAACTATTCTCTTCCATCTTGCAGCTATAGAACTTATTGGAGACTTCATATCTCTCAATCCGGGCATTTGCTTGAAATATTAACTTCAACTCCTGGAACATCTCATATGCTCCATGACGTTCAAAACGTCGTTGAAGTCCCGGTTCTAAGCCGTAAAGCATGGCACACTGAACTATCGAGTAGTCATCAGCTTTGCTCTGCCAGACGTTCTTAACATCGTCAGTTGCACCCAGCGGTGCTTCCAGGATGTAATTCTTCTGTGCAGCAATGAGGATAATCCTCAAGTTTTGGACCCAGTCCGTGTAATTGCTACCATCATCTTTCAACTTAGCTTTCTGAAGGAACACATTAAAATTCAACGGAACAACAACATGAGCCATCTATCTACAACAAACATAGACAAGCAAAACACTATCAGGTACTAAGTTCATGATAAATTTAAGTTCAATTAATCATATTACCAAGAACTCCCACTTAGATAGACATCCCTCTAATCATCTAAGTGACCACGTGATTCAAATCATCTAAACCGTGTTCGATCATCACGTGAGATGGAGTAGTTTTCAATGGTGAACATCACTATGTTGATCATATCTACTATATGATTCACGCTCGACCTTTCGGTGTCAGTGTTCCGAGGCCATATCTGTATATGCTAGGCTCGTCAAGTTTAACCCGAGTATTCCGCGTGTGCAACCATTTTGCACCCATTGTATTTGAACGTAGAGCCTATCACACCCGATCATCACATGGTGTCTCAGCACGAAGAACTTTCGCAACGGTGCATACTCAGGGAGAACACTTATACCTTGAAATTTAGTGAGAGATCATCTTATAATGCTACCGTCAATCAAAGCAAAATAAGATGCATAAAAGGATAAACATCACATGCAATCAGTATAAGTGATATGATATGGCCATCATCATCTTGTGCTTTGTGATCTCCATCTCCGAAGCACCGTCATGATCACCATCGTCACCGGTGCGACACCTTGATCTCCATCGTAGCATCATTGTCGTTTTGCCACCTATTGCTTCTACGACTATCACTACCGCTTAGTGATAAAGTAAAGCAATTACAGGGCAATTGCATTGCATACAATAAAGCGACAACCATATGGCTCCTACCAGTTGCCGATAACTCGGTTACAAAACATGATCATCTCATACAATAAAATATAGCATCACGTCTTGACCATGTCACATCACAACATGCCCTGCAAAAACAAGTTAGGCGTCCTCTACTTTGTTGTTGCAAGTTTTATGTGGCTGCTACGGGCTGAGCAAGAACCGTTCTTACCTACGCATCAAAACTACAATGATAGTTCGTCAAGTTAGTGTTGTTTTAACCTTCTCAAGGACCGTGCGTAGACACACTCGGTTCAACTAAAGTTGGAGAAACTGACACCCGCCAGCCACCTATGTGCAAAGCACGTCGGTAGAACCAGTCTCGCGTAAGCGTACGCGTAATGTCAGTCCGAGCCACTTCATCCAACAATACCGCCGAACCAAAGTATGACATGGTGGTAAGCAGTATGACTTGTATCGCCCACAACTCACTTGTGTTCTACTCGTGCATATAACATCTACGCATAAAACCTGGCTCGGATGCCACTGTTAGGGAATGCAGTAATTTCAAAAAATTTCCTACGCACACGCAAGATCATGGTCATGCATAGCAACGAGAGGGGAGAGTGTTGTCCACGTACCCTTGTAGACCGAAAGTGGAAGCGTTAGCACAACGCGGTTGATGTAGTCGTACGTCTTCACGATTCGACCGATCCAAGTACCGAACGCACGACACCTCCGAGTTCAGCACACGTTCAGCTCGATGACGTCCCTCGAACTCTGATCCAGCCGAGCTTCAAGGGAGAGTTCCGTCAGCACGACGACGTGGTGACAATGATGATGTTCTACCGACGCAGGGCTTTGCCTAAGCACCGCAATGATATTATCGAGGTGGAATATGGTGGAGGGGGGCACCACACACGGCTAATAGATCTCAAGGATCAATTGTTGTGTCTAGAGGTGCCCCCTGCCCCCTTATATAAAGGAGCAAGGGGAGGGGCGGCCAGCCAGGAGGAGGCGCGCCAGGGAGGAGTCCTACTCCCACCGGGAGTAGGACTCCCTCCTTTCCTTGTCCAAGTAGGAGAGGGGGAAGGAAAGGGAGAGAGGAGAGGAAGGAAAGGGGGGCGCCGCCCCCTCCTTGTCCTATTCGGACTAGAGGGGGAGGGGGCGCGTGGCCTGTCCTGGTCGCCCCTCCTCTGCTCCACTTTGGGCCCATGAGGCCCATTAACCCCCCGGGGGGTTCCGGTAACCCCCCGGTACTCCAGTATACATCTGATAACCCCCGGAACCATTCCGGTGTCCGAATATTGTCGTCCAATATATCAATATTCATGTCTCGACCATTTCGAGACTCCTCGTCATGTCCGTGATCACATCCGGGACTCCGAACTATCTTAGGTACATCAAAACATATAAACTCATAATATAACCGTCATCAAACTTTAAGCATGCAGACCCTACGGGTTCGAGAACTATGTAGACATGACCGAGACACGTCTCCGGTTAATAACCAATAGTGGAACCTAGATGCTCATATTGGCCCCCACATATTCTACGAAGATCTTTATCGGTCAAACCGCATAACAACATACGTTGTTCCCTTTGTCATCGGTATGTTACTTGCCCGAGATTCGATCGTCGGTATCTTAATACCTAGTTCAATCTCGTTACCGGCAAGTCTCTTTACTCGTTACGTAATGCTTCATCCCGTAACTAACTCATTAGCTACATTGCTTGCAAGGATTATAGTGATGTGCATTACTGAGAGGGCCCAGAGATACCTCTCCGACAATCGGAGTGACAAATCCTAATATCGAAATACGCCAACTCAACATGTACCTTTGGAGACACCTGTAGAGCCTCTTTATAATCACCCAGTTACGTTGTGACATTTGGTAGCACAAAAAGTGTTCCTCCGGTAAATGGGAGTTGCATAATCTCATAGTTGTAGGAACATGTATAAGTCATGAATAAAGCAATAGCAACATACTAAACGATCAAGTGCTAAGCTAACAGAATGGGTCAAGTCAATCACATCATTCTCTTAATGATGTGATCCCGTTAATCAAATGACAACCCATGTCTATGGTTAGGAAACACAACCATCTTTGATCAATGAGCTAGTCAAGTAGAGGCATACTAGTGACACTATGTTTGTCTATGTATTCACACATGTACTATGTTTCTGGTTAATACAATTCTAGCATGAATAATAAACATTTATCATGATATAAGGAAATAAATAATAACTTTATTATTGACTCTAGGGAATATTTCCTTCAACATCACAGCGTGCCCGGCAGCCCTTACCGGGCTATTTTTCCAGCTTCGCGCTTTCTTGCTTGACACGTCCCAGGACAGGTGTCACATGCAGGTGTTGTTGTAGAAAGTGGCTGCCATGTGGAGAAAAGCAGCCACTTAGTCATCTTGGGGCCTGAAACCGCACTGACCTGTGACTTGTGTTGCTCATGAGGTGGAGCGGTAGCGTAGTTTGCCTCCGCAAGTCCCGGCAGGGCCTGCCGGGACGGTTTGGAAGTATGCTTCCAGGGCAAAACCCAACCCCGCCAGGCTCGCCTTCCTGGCAAGGCTGGTTCTTTCCTTGGCATTATCTTGCTTCTCTGGCTCGTCTTGGCCTTCTTGATATGCACTTGAGTCTCCCAAAGGAGTTGATCCTCCTTACTTGGTCCGACCTTGGTGCTGTAATCTTGCCTTTGAGCCTGTGCACAGTCCGGGCAACAGACCCAGGGTTTGTTGTACCGACAGGAGCCCCCGGGCCTAGCACGAACGCACCGATGGGCGTCGTCGGGGTAGGTCCTAATAAGTGCACAGGTACGAGCACAAAGGGCAGCTCCACTCCTTGGGACCTTCTTTGCTTTCCTCTTAACTTGAATTCCAATCAGTTCCCAGTTTCCCCGCACGTCGCGTAATGCCAACCTTGGTGGGGCCAACCTTGTAATGGACCGTGAATGACTTTAACGCACAGGCGGGTAACTGCCAATTCACTCTTCCCACCATGCCCTTATCCCTCAGCCACGTATGCCACATGCATTGAGTGGAGTAGGTAATGGAGGCGCGTGGTGCGGAAGAGCATCAAGGTAGAGGCCTGGTCTTCTGGGATTGGTGGAGGGGGGCTGTAACATCCCAATTTTCAATTTGGATGTTATACATAGATCATCATATGCACATCATTTTTATTCTTGCATTTTCTTGTGATCCTAGAAATCTTAAGCAACTCAAGGACCCAAGGAGAGAGTTGGAGGTTTCACAAAATTCATATTTGAATTTATTTCAATTTGAAAACAGGATCAATTTGATTTTATTATTTTTCTCTCCAATTATTTCCAATATTAAAAAAATGAGGGAAGATAATATGACTTCTTCAACCTAAGAGAAATATTGGAGAAAGAATTTTATAACCAAATTATTTATTTATTTGTATTTTATTTGCTATTTTATTTGAATTAGAAGATATTGCATTTTTGAAAGTTGCATCTTAGTCCAGAAAAATGTTCATCTTGTCCTAAATATTAGGTTTGGACGGTGAAAATTGTTTGTGGAATTTTTAGATTTTTTAATATTTATTTAGGAATTTTTCCTTCACGGCGAAATTGTTTTAAAAAAAGGTTCGGACCGACTGGGCTGAAGCCCAGCCGGCCTAGTGTCACGCCATCTCGCCTTGCATCGCCTTCCTCGTCGTGGCCGACCGGGACTCCACCGAAGTCCGGTGCCGACATGGCCCCGGCCGGCCCCTCCTCCAAGTCGGAGCCGACCCCAACCCCTTCCTTAAATACCCGCTGCCACCGCCCCTCTCCCCTCGTCCAGCCCCGCCACAGCAACCACCGCCGCCACAACCGCCGCCGCGCCGCCGGCCGCAAGCACAGCGCCGTCGCTACCGAAGCTCGCCGCCGCCCCGCGCCGCCTCCCCGCAGACCCGCGCCGCCTCCCCGCAGCCCCGCGCCGCCACCCATCGCCCGCGCCGCCGCTCGATGCCCGCGCCGTCGCCCGCCGCCACCGAGCCACCGCCATTGACCATCGCCCACGAATCGGTATGTACCGTTTTATTTTCTTCGGTTTTTCTTCAGTTCAGTTTAGTTAGATCTTTTTTTGTAGTTTTTCTTATTTAACGAACGTTCGTTCGTTCATTCGTTCGTTTTAACGGACGATTTTCGTTGGATTAGATCTGTTAGCGAACGTTCGCGCTCTAGTTTTTTCTTTTTAGTTTATTTTCGACCAGGGACCTATCCACGATTAGTTTTCTCGCGATTTAGCCCTGATCTTAAAACTAGCATAACTTTTTACTCGTTTATCCAAATTAGATGAAACCAGCGCCTAAATCTTCGTATCGTTGTTGTTTCCAGTTAACCAACTCGAACATGGTTTTGGTACTGTAAAATTTGAGTTTAGTCCACATTAGTAAACGATCTTGTTCCGTTCATATTTTGAGTTTCGTTTCTCCGTTTGAGTTGAATCTTTTTGCAAATCATAGCTAATCAGTTATACCTACTGCTAAGATGTAATTCACATGATAATATTGCTATTAGGTTTGACTTATGTTAGTTTAAGCCATTTGTTTGTTTCGGGTTTAATTTGGATCTTTTCTCGGTTTTCTTGTTGTTTCATTTGAGTGATTGCTTATGTATGCTATTGTTTGTCTATGTTGGATTACCCGGAGTGCGAAGCTTGTTACTACGAATCTCTAGAGTTTGCAGATCATTAGCAAGGCAATTTACGCTTTGATCATACTCTTCTATACCCAGTTTTTACTATGCATTAGTATTGCGCCTCAAATATTTGCATGAGTAGGATTGGGAACATGTGGTTTGGTTATAGTACTTGAGGTAGGAACCTAATACCTTTTGATCACCCCGAGAATATACGTTATGCTTATTTATTTCTTAGCCACACTCGTAGATGGGGATTGGATCGTGATTCACACATGGAAGTTTGAGAGTTATTTAATCATGGATAACATTAAGGTGGGAACTTTAATATACATCTGGGTGGATTGGTTGAGGCACCTGGGGAACCCAGTGTTGCCTGTTTGAGGAAATCCCGGAGTACCCGTGTGATTTTTCCTTTGGTTCATCAGCTAGGCTGAAAGGGATCATAAGATTATTCGTGCTAGAAACTTCCGTGTGCAGCCACAAGCCATTATGGGCTCTGGCATAGTTGAGTAAGTTGCATGAGCTCTTGAAGAGGTGGACTAGCAGATGTAGGGGAAAGTAGGTGTACCGGTCCGCCCGGAGTAGGGAGTTAATGCTTCAGAAAGACTATGTCGCGATCATCCGATCATGGATGCAGTCGAGTCTTGTGGGGAAAAGTGCGAACCTCTGTAGAGTGTATAAACTAATCATGGTTAGCCGTGTCCCTAGTTATGGACATCTTGAGTATCTGGTATTTGAATTATTGATGTGGTCTCATCACTCTTAATTTAATTGAATTGGGTTTAATGATGATATTTTTAATTGGGATTTGAGTTGGGGTTACCTTCTCAAATATTGGGCAACTTGGGAGTAGTTATATAAATTTATTCCTTTGTTGTAGGAAAAAACTAGCTTTATGCAAAATCATAAACTTACAACCTCCACCAGCCAAATATTGCATGTAGATATAGTTCTTGCATCTCATTGCTTTAAAGTGTAACTCTGCCAGCATATTCAATGTGCTGACCTACACGGCTGCAATGTCTCATGTTGCAGACTACTCAGACGACGAATAAGCTGCGATAGGTTGTTGTTTTGCACTCAACTATGCCGTTGGAGTTGATGGACTCATTTACCTTCGAAGCTTCCGCAGTTATTTAGTTTAGATGGCCTTCAGCCATGATATTTTTGTGTAATCATACTCTTTATGAGGACTCGATGTAATAAGTGTGTGATTGAGTGTCAGCATTATCGATCCAGGGATGACACTGATGCATAGAGGCTTGACCGTTTGAGGTCGGGTCGCTACAAGATGGTACCAGAGCACGCACTGACTGTAGGACGCGACCACTAGAATAAGCCACATGATTTCTCTCCTCTAGTCATTTCTAATTCTCCTCTATTTCTACTCTATATATGGCGGATCCCAGGAACAAGTTCACTCAACCGGATGATGACACCCCTTTCAGACGCCACTTGAAGGAAGTCACTAAGTACTTGAACATCGGACTACCAACCTTCACGGGGACTTTCTCTACATCCGTACTGGAAGAGGAGCGCTGGAAGATCAAAGTCTGGGTACTTGGGAGGACATTTGCACCAACAATGGAGCCTATTGATTTCTACCTGGATGCACCAAGCTGGAGTATCGGAAAGAGCGTGGCAGCCCATATCACCTTTGGATGTGTATGTGAGGTGTACCACAAGGAGCTGGAGAATACTATTTATCAAATATGTGGCTGCCGAGATGAAAAATGGGAGATGATTCATACCAGGAGGGATGGATCAATTGCAGCCTACATTCAAGAGATGGGAGATCATATTCATCAACAAGAGAATCAACAAATTATCCACATAAAGAAGATCAAGAAACTGGTGAAGAGAAACAACGAGCTAGAAGAGGAACTCAAGTTTACACGCAATGGATATGAGGAAGAGATTGCCGTACTACTAGAGAAGCATGTAGACCTGAAGAGGAAGGTAGGACTACCAGTGGAGAATCACAAGCGAGAACCAGCCAAGGAGATCTGTTCGGAGGACTACATCATCCTAGATGACACCGGTACGGATAGTGATGCAAATGATGACAACGATGACGACTACATTGACGAAGCTGGAGCAGATATTATGGAGTCTTCCTCTGATGAAAGTTTCTAGATGACCACCATTGTAACTAGTAGTATTCCCACCAAGTAGTTATCAACGATCGGGTTTGTAATCATAGGTTAGACCGATTGTGTGATTTTTGTGTGCTCTTGAATGAGGTGAATTGATTGTGTTTGTCTCATGAGCATATGGGTAGTGAATCTCTCTTAGACCTCAATTCTATTCTATTTTCTCACCCCTTCTAACCCATCAGATGCCTCCGAGACATGACAATGGATTTGCATTCCCGTCGGAGCTCATTCAGTTGATCCAGCAGCAAAATGCCTTGATGCAGATACTAGTTCAAAACCAGAACCAAGGCAACAACAACAACAAAAACCCACCACCACCACCCCCTGTTGACCACCTAGCCCGTTTCCTAAGGTTGAATCTGCCAGTGTTCTCTAGTAGCACCGAGCCGATTGTTGCAGATGATTGGCTCCGCAAGATTGGAAGAGAGCTAACCACTGCAGGATCCACAGATGCGGAGAGAGTGTGTTTTGCCGCACACCGGCTTGATGGACCCGCAACATCTTGGTGGGAGAATTTCACTGCCACTTACCCCATTGACACTGTTACATGGGATCACTTTCAGCAGGCTTTCCGCACTACCCATGTTTCAGCAGGAGCTATGAGCATGAAGAAGCGTGAGTTTTGCAACTTGCGCCAAGGAGGACGTAGAGTGGGCCAGTGTTTGGATGAGTTTAGCAAGTTAGCACGATATGCCCCTGATGACGTAGCCACAGATGCCGCTAAGCAGGAGAAGTTTCTTGAGGGACTCAACAATGAGCTGAGCATGCATTTGATGGTGGCAACTTTCAACAACTACCAGGAGTTGGTAGACATGGCTCTCATGATTGAAGGCAAGCAGCAACAGATTGATAATCGCAAGAGGACGTATGGACAAGGGAGGTATACTTCAGGAGCTCAGCAGAAGCCCCGCTATTCCCCGTACTCGGGAGGACATACCCACAACCATGGAGGACATACGCACAATGGAGCAAGTTCACACAACCACAGTGGTATCAAGAATGACAATGGGAATGGAGGAAGCAGCAGCCAGAACCGTTCCAACCCTGCAATGCCATCCAAGAGGGATCTGAGCCACATTACCTGTCTCAAGTGCCAGAAGACCGGACACTATGCCACTGAATGTCCCAAAGCAAAGAATGGAAATGGCAATGGAGGTTCCGCAAAGAAGCCCAACCCCTTCACCAAAGGACAGGTGAACCACGTCAGCATGGAGGAGATTGGGGATCAACCCGACGTAGTTGTCTGTAAGTTTTTGATTAAAGCATTTACCGCACTTGTTCTTTTCGATACTGGTGCATCGCATTCATACATATCAAGGGAATTTGTGGATAAGTATAACGTGCCAACCGTAGCCCTTAAGTCACCTATGTTAGTAAGTTCCCCAGGAGCGGAGTATATGGTTAGTAGGGGATGCTATCAGTTGCCACTAACCATAGGTAGACATGTTTTCCCCACCGACCTAATTGTTCTGGAGTCACAAGGATTGGATGTGATACTAGGAATGGATTGGATATCCAAGTTTGAAGGAAACATCGATTGCGCCAGTAAATCAATTCTTCTCACCACCCCAAAAGGAAAGAGGATCAAGTATGTATCCTGGCATGCGCCAAGGAGGAATCAAGTGAATTCCTTATCAGGAGTTCTACAGGAGGAAGTACCAGTGGTGAAGGATTACCCCGACGTATTTCCGGAGGAGTTACCAGGCATGCCACCGGATCGAGACATTGAGTTTTTGATTGAGCTATTGCTAGGCACTGGACCAATATCAAAGTGACCGTATCGGATGCCCGCAAAAGATCTAGAGGAAATTAAGACGCAGATAAAGGAGTTACTGGAGAAAGGTTACATTCGACCAAGTTCATCACCTTGGAGAGCCCCAGTGCTTCTAGTGGAGAAGAAGGATGGATCTTTAAGGATGGTTATTGATTATCGTGCACTGAATGAGGTGACGATCAAGAACAAATACCCTCTGCCGATGATCAATGATTTGTTTGATCAGTTGCAAGGAGCTAAAGTTTTCTCTAAGATCGATTTTCGATCAGGTTATCACCAGTTGAAGATCCGAGAGCAGGATATACCTAAGATAACTTTTACCACAAGGTACGGGCTATATGAGTATACCGTTATGTCATTTCGTTTGACTAACATGCCTGCCTATTTCATGAATATGACGAACAAAGTATTTATGGAGTTTTTGGATAAATTTGTCATGGTGTTCATTGATGATATATTGGTCTACTCGAAGAATGAAGAAGAGCATAAGGAGCATTTGCGTTTGGTTCTTGAGAAGCTCAGGGAACATCAGTTGTATGCCAAGTTCAGCAAATGTGAGTTTTGGTTAAAGGAAGTTGGATTTCTCGGACATGTTATATCCGGAGAAGGAATAGCAGTAGACCCTACCAAGGTTGCTTCTGTCACTAAATGGCCCCACATCAGTTGGAGAGATCAGAAGTTTTCTTGGACTAGCAGGTTATTACCGGAGGTTTATTGAGAATTTCTCCAAGATTGCAAAGCCCATGATGGAGTTATTGAAGAAGGATACCAAGTTTAAATGGACTGAGGATTGTGAGGACAATTTTCAGTAGTTGAAGAAATGTTTGGTTACACCCCCAGTACTGATTCTCCCAGACCAACGTAAGGATTTCCAAGTATATTGTGACGCTTCACGTCGAGGACTTGGAGGTGTGCTTATGCAGGAAGGAAGAGTTGTTTCATATGCCTCACGACAACTTCGACCTCATGAGTTGAATTATGCTATGCATGATTTGGAGTTAGCAGCCGTAGTGCATGCGCTGAAGACATGGAGACATTTTCTCATCGGAAACCATTGTGATGTATACGCGGATCATAAGAGTTTGAAATATATCTTCACGCAGAAGGAGTTGAACCTCAGGCAAAGGAGATGGTTGGAGCTCATAAAGGATTATGATATGAAATTGCACTATCAGCCCTGAAAGGCCAATGTCGTAGCAGATGCTTTGAGCCGCAAGAGCTACATTAACACACTCATTACCGGAGGATTACCTAAGGAGTTAGCAGATGATCTTTGAGAGCTATGCTTGGAGATAGTTCCGAGAGGTTATGTTGCAGCATTGGAAATTCAGTCCACTTTGTTGGGAAAGATAAGAGAAGCCCAGAAGACTGACAAGGAGATTGTTGATATAAAGGAAAGGATGAGTAAAGCAAAGGCTAAGGATTTCGTGAGGATGAGCACGACACTTTATGGTTTGAGGATCGCATATATGTGCCTAATGACCCTGAGATCAGGAAGTTGATTCTGCAGGAGGCCTATGATTCACCTTACTCGATTCACCCAGGCAACACTAAGATGTATCTGGATTTGAAGGAAAGTTTTTGGTGGATAGGAATGAAGAAGGATATTGCTGAGTATGTAGTAGTATGTGATGTATGTCAGAAATTCAAGGCAGAGCATCAGAAGCCAGCATGATTGCTATAGCCGTTGGCGATACCCGAATGGAAGTGGGATAAACTTGGCATGGATTTTATCACCGGATTACCCAGGACTCATTCAGGCTATGACTCTATCTGGGTTGTAGTCGATCATTTTACGAAAGTAGCCCATTTCATCCCGGTGAAGACAACCCATACGAGTGCTAAGTTGGCAAAGATATACATGACCAGGATCGTATGTTTGCATGGAGTTCCGAGGATCATTATATCAGATAAAGAAACCCAGTTTACTTTAAAGTTTTGGAATCGGTTGCATGAAACTTTGAGTACCAGGCTAGAGTTTAGTACAACCTTTCATCCACAGACAGATGGACAGACCGAGAGAGTCAATCAGATTCTGGAGGACATGTTGAGAGCTTGTGCACTAGATTATGGATCTAGTTGGGATGACAATTTGCCATATGCAGAGTTCTCTTATAACAACAGTTATCAAGCCAGTTTGAAGATGGCCCCTTTCGAAGCTTTGTATGGAAGGAGGTGCAGGACACCATTATCGTGGGATGAAGTTGGAGATCAACAGTTGTTCGGACCATACTTAAACAAAGACTCCGAGGAGAAGGTTAAGTTGATCCGCGACAGACTCAAGGTGGCCCAGTCCAGGAAAAAGAGTTATGCAGATACTAAACGCAAGGAGATAGTTTACAAAGTCAAAGACATAGCCTATCTTCATGTGTCCCCACTTTGAGGAATTAAACATTTTGGAGTCAAGGGAAAACTAGCACCACATTTTGTGGGGCCATACAGAGTTTTGGAATGCATGGGAGAAGTTGCATACAAGCTGGAATTGCCAGAAGGATTGTCAGGAGTTCATGATGTGTTTCACGTTTCCCAGTTGAAGAAATGCCATGCCGAGATGGCCGATATTCTTGTGAGAGATATAGTGCCACTGGAAGCAATTCAGTTAAATAGTGATTTGACCTATGAAGAGAAGCCAATCAAGATTCTCGAGTTTTCTAGTCAAGTTACTCGCAACAAGGTTATCAAGTTTTGCAAAGTTTAGTGGAGCCACCGTACCGAGGAGGAAGCCACCTGGGAGCGAGAGGAAGACCTTCGCAAAGACCAACCAAGCCTTTTTGCCGACCAACCCGAATCTCGAGGGCGAGATTCATCTTAAGGGGGGTAGGTTTGTAACATCCCAATTTTCAATTGGGATGTTATACATAGATCATCATATGCATATCATTTTTATTCTTGCATTTTGTTGTGATCCTAGAAATCTTAAGAAACTCAAGGACCCAAGGAGAGAGTTGGAGGTTTCATAAAATTCATATTTGAATTTATTTCAATTTGAAAAGAGGATCAATTTGATTTTATTATTTTTCTCTCCAATTATTTCCAATATTAAAAATAAATGAGAGAAGATAATATGACTTCTTCAACCTAAGAGAAATATTGGAGAAAGAATTTTAAAATCAAATTATTTATTTATTGTTATTTTATTTGCTATTTTATTTGAATTAGAAAAATATTGCATTTTTGAAAATTGCATCTTAGTCCAGAAAAATGTTTATCTTGTCCTAGATATTAGGTTTGGACGGAGAAAATTGTTTCTGGAAATTTTAGATTTTTTTATATTTATTTAGGATTTATTCCTTCGAGGCAAAATTGTTTTTTTCAAAAGGTTTAGACCGACTGGGCCGAAGCCCAGCCAGCCCAGCGTCGCGCCAGCCTGCCTCACGCCGCCTTCCCCGTCGTGGCCGACCGAGACTCCACCGGAGTTCGGCACCGACACGGCCCCGGCCAGCCCCTTCTCCAAGTCGGAGCCAACCCCGACCCCCTCCTTAAACACCCGCCGCCACCGCCCCTCTTCCCTCGTCCAGCCCGACCGCAGCAACCACCGCTGCCGCAACCGCAGCGCCGCCGTCACCGAAGCTCGCCGCCGCCCCGCGCTGCTGCCGCCGTCGCCCCGTGCTGCCTCCCCGCAGCCCCGCACCGCCACCCGTTGCTCGCGCCATCGCCCGCCGCCGTTGAGCTGCCACCGTTGACTGTCACCAACGAACCGGTATGAACCGGTTTATTTTCTCCGGTTTTTCTTTGGTTCGGTTTAGTCAGATTGTTTTTTTGTAGGTTTTCTTATTTAACGAACGTTCGTTCATTCGTTCGTTTTAACGGACGATTTTCGTCGGATTAGATTTGTTAGCGAACATTCACGCCATAGTTTTTTCTTTTTAGTTTATTTTCAGCCAGGGACCTATCCACGATTAGTTTTCTCGCGATTTAGCCCCTGATCTTAAAACTAGCATAACTTTTTACTCGTTTATCCAAATTAGATAAAACCAGCGCCTAAATCTTCGTAGCATTCTGTTCTTTCCAGTTAACCAACTTGTACATGGTTTTGGTACTGTAAAATTTGAGTTACGCCCCTGGCCGTCAGGTCAGGTTTGGAAGCCTAAACTTCACGGCCGATATCCGCGGGGACTTGATCTTCGATGGATCTGAGCCACAGCCGAGCGTGCCGCGCTGTCACGATGGGCACGACCTAACTCTGCCGCCGGACAGCACCTTGGAGGCCGCACACGAATCCGCTCCGATCCATAGTCCGGAGCCGATCGCTCAGATCGAGGACAGATGGCTGGACACCGCCTCGGGAGCTGCAACTTCTACAGCGATGGAGCCAAACACTTATCTTGTCCCGCATAAAGCCCATGACTCCGAGGTGCCGGACCCCCTGCCGGACTCCGAACCTCCTGCGCCCCTGCTAGTCGAATCCGATTGGGCGCCGATCATGGAATTCACCGCTGCGGACACCTTTCAGCACTCACCCTTCGGCGATATCTTAAATTCGCTGAAGCATATCTCACTATTCGGAGAGCCCTGGCCGAACTACGGCCGGGATGGTCGGGACGCGGACAATGAAGAAATTCAGAGCCCACCCACCACCCACTTCGTAGCCACCATCGACGATCTAACCGACGTGCTAAACTACGACCCTGAAGACATCAACGGTATGGACGACGATGCCGGAGACGATAAAGAACCAGCGCCTACAGGGCACTGGAAGGCCACCTCGTCACATGACATACATATGGTGGACACCCCGAAGGGAAGCGATACCGAGGAACAACGGGACGCGGCAGAGGATAATCCCGCCGATAAACAACCAAAACGGCGACGTAGACGCCGCCCTAAGTCCCGCCTCGATCAAAGCAGCATTCCTAACGACCCAGCGATAGAGCAGTGCAAACCAGCGGACGACGAACATACAACCAAGCAACCATCCGAACAGGACGAACCGGATAATCAACCCCTTCACGGAGCAATCAACAGTCCGGACACAACACCGGAGCATAAGAACCTTCACAAAAGACTCGTCGCCACTGCAAGTAGTTTGAAGAAGGAAAAACGGAAGCTGAAAACAGCGGAAGACATACTCAGAATGAAGTGGAGCAAAGTACTCAAGACCGCATAGAAATATGGCAATGGCCATCAAACAAAGAGCTTCCCGAAGCGCAAGTTGCTGCTAGAATTTGACGAGGAAGCCATAGAGCCCTCACAGTCAAAAAATAAAGAGGCCGCCTGGCCGGATAGACGGCCAGATGACAGGCCAAAAGCGACAAGCGGCACCGCACACAAGCCGACTTATGATCCTGGGAAAACGGACGGCCCAACTAGGTCCATCTACGGGCCAAAAAGGAGGGCCCCAGGAAGTAACACAACACGACAAGTGTTCGAAGACAGCGGCACACCCAAATACAGGGGCGCCGCACACCCGCTATGTTTTACTGATGAGGTGCTGGATCATGAATTTCCAGCAGGGTTCAAACCCATAAACATAGAGGCATACGACGGCACAACAGACCCAGGAGTCTGGATAGAAGATTACATACTACACATACACATGGCTAGAGGAGATGATCTCCACGCCACAAAATACCTACCCCTCAAGCTCAAAGGGCCAGCTCGGCATTGGCTCAAAAGCCTCCCAGAAAACACTGTTGGAAGTTGGGAAGAGCTTGAGGACGCGTTTAGAGCAAATTTTCAAGGGACTTACGTCCGACCTCCGGATGCAGACGATTTGAGTCATATAACCCAACAGCCCGGAGAGTCAGCGCGCAAATTCTGGAACAGGTTCCTTACCAAAAAGAACCAAATAGTCGACTGTCCGGACGCGGAAGCCTTAGCAGCTTTTAAACACAACGTCCGAGACGAATGGCTCACCAGACACCTCGGCCAAGAGAAGCCAAGAACAATGGCCGCGCTAACAAGCCTCATGACGCGCTTTTGCGCAGGAGAAGACAGCTGGCTAGCAAGATGCAGCACCAGCGACCCGAGTACATCCGAGATTAGAGATAGAAACGGCAAATCACGACGCAGGAAAGATCAGCGCCGGAATAAAGAAAAAAGCCCAAAGGGCACAGCGGTCAACGCCGGATTCAAAAGCTCGCGGCCAAACAATAAAACACTGCCTCTTAAGGACAATAGCGACAAGCTGTCAAATTTAAACAAAATTTTAGATTGGATATGTTAAATCCACAGTACCTCCGGAAGGCCTGCAAACCATACCAACCGAAATTGTTGGGTTTTTAAACAGTCCGGTAGACTCAACGCCGGACACAAGGGGCTCGATGCGCCAAGCGAGGACGATGACGAACCCCACCAGCAGAGCACCGGAAGTCAAAAGACTTTCCCACAAGAAGTCAAAACAGTAAACTCACTTCATGCGATAGTACGGAAAACCAACACGGCACTCGCTAAGACAAGTGTCGCACGGTCCACCCCAGCGGAACACCAAGATTGGATGTCAAAACCAATCACTTTCGACCATCTGGATTAGTCCAGAAGTATCCGGAACGGAGGATAGACTGCCCTGATATTGGATCCCATAATAGATGAACTGCAATTCAAGCAGGTTTTGATGGACGGCAGCGGTGACTTAAAACCTGCTATATCCGGACACAATCCGCAAGTTGGGATAGACCTTACTACAATTCGGCATAGCCGCACTTCCTTCAAAGGAGTGGCGCCAGGCCCTTACGCCAGGTGCACAATTTCATTATTACTAGAAGTTGTGTTCGGGTCACCTGATAACTTCCGACGAGAAAAGCTAACCTTTCATGTCGCCCCATTTAAAAGTAGCTATCAAGCATCACTGGAACGGGAAGCTTTCGTCCGCTTCAATGCAATACCACGTTACGCGTCTCTTACGCTTAAAATGCCCGGTCCATGTGGCATCATTTCATTAAAAGGTCGCCTGAGACCCCGGACACGGCTGGACGAGTCCGGAATAAATAAGCTAGGGGCTACCTAGCCACACACCCCTTCACAAGGGTTTGTACATATAAGCCATGATGAGCTAGCATAGGCTCAGCTTTATTAATCTATATTTCAATTTTTTATGCACTTTCTCGCACGATTTCTTTTCAAACTAAGTTCCTCTCTTTTTACAGATGAACAGTGTGCACACCTGTCCAGGATACGGCACAACGGAGACACAGGCGCAGACGTGCAGTAGGGACCCGTTGTAAGGACTCTTTTCGGACTATGACCTTACGTAAACCTTTCTTACTGTCTCTTGTTGCTATAATCCCCTGGTTTCTTATTATAACCAGAGTGGAGACTGGCGTTTTGGCATCGGCCGCGCCAGAAGAACTTGCCCGTACCTAGACACAAGGGGCTTAGGGCATTGTTTTGCCCGCTTTTGTAAAGACCGAACACCTTCGGGAGTGTTCGGCGTGTCGAGTTAGGCCTTATATGCATCAGCTCCGAATCATGTCTTTGGTCAAATGTTGGGTTTGCCCGGCTCCTGTATTTTGCTGCCTTACGTTCCGTATCATCGGCTAACGCGGCACCAGGAGAACTACTGCGATTGTGCCCCAGTTCGGCTGGGCGAGCACCTCACTAGAGAAAGCCAAAAACTGACTGTCATGATACAGCGAGAGACTGGTCAACCACTCGATCGACCATGGGAATGTTTAGAATTCCTCCGCTTTGACGAAGGGCCGTTTCCCGGCCAGGCACATACGCGCCCCAAATTTAGAGAGCGCGGTGCCCCCATGGGCTATGTCGTAGCCCCACCGTCGAACTCCATGGCTAAGTGAAAGTGTTAAAGCATTATAGTCCGGTTGCCTCGTTTGCTACGCTACCACCTCCTTTACAGGACCGAGACGTCGGATTAAGTGTGAAAACGCGCTATTTTTTGCGAACACCCCCGCAACTTGTGCGTGGGGGCTGAAGCCGACGACTGCCATCTTTCAGGTTATACACACGTATACATGAACGACCGCATAGGAGATACTCTATTACTTGAACGCACAAGTATAAAAGGCGCTTACATCATAAATATTGTTTTACATCATAAAAATGTTCATTCGAACGTAACATTTTTTGAGCACTGCGACTTTATTACACGAGCACCACGCAGCACTTCGCCAAAATAGTGCTCGGCGGTAACCGGTTATCGTCTGAACCCGGGGTCGCAATAGCGGTGGCATCCATCTCTGTCCAATGTGTCTTCACACGGGCGAGTGCCATCCGCACACCCTCTATGCAGGCTGACTGCTTCATCGCCTTAATATGCGGCACCGCTCCAAGAAATCGCTGCAATAAGCCAAAGTAACTCTTCGGCTCGGGCCTATCCGGCCAGACATGGGTCACTATATCCGTCATAGCAAGCCCGGACAATCTATTTAGCTCAGCCCACTCGGCCAAACGGTCGGTCAGCGGAAGTGAACACTCCGGACTATGGAATTGAGACCAAAACAGCTCTTTCGTCTTGTGATCCTTCTAGCTTTGAAAATGCACAACGACATCCACCGCACTCGCTGCTAAGTCCATGTAAGGGTCCTCTGGACCCCACAGTTGGCCCAGCTGAGCATACTTTGGATCCGTAAACCTTCGGCGGAGCAGAAAAGGCTTGCCAGCTACAATTTCTCCGGCCTGGCGCAGCTCTTCCTTTATAGTCCGCATTGCAGAGCGGGCATCCTTGGCTTCGGCGGTGGCCTTCTCCAGGTCTTCTTGCCCCTCTAGGCGCTCCTTCCCAAGAGCCTCATTGCGGTCGGTAGCATCTTTTAACTTCACGGCCATTTCGGCCATCTCTTCCCTGCTCCGGCAGTGTGCGACCCTTTCGGCCGCTAACTCCTCGGCCGCCCTCGAGGCCGCCGCATTACTCCTTTTGGCCTGCTCCTTGGCTTGAGCAAGTTCGGTCCGAAGGCTCTCCACAGCAGCGACACTATATGCATTTCACACACGCGTTGTAAGGAGCTGGCTTCGGCTCCCTTACCAAGTGACTGCACAGAAACACTTACCTTGCGACTCATCAAGTCGCCTGTTGACCAGCGTGATGTCCGCATCCACAACAGCGAGTTGCCGCTTTAGTTCAGCAACTACATCAGTCCGGCTGGCCCCCGGACGACCCGCCACCTACATCGGCACGACGGAAATTTAAACCTGCGATTTTGATCCTCAGCACGCTGTCGATTTCGACAACCTACCGAGTCTCAGGGGCTACTATCTATACAGGGCGCATTCTATATGCAAAACTGTTAAAAGGTGTGTCATTTTTACGTACCTCAAACCCCGCCAGCAAACTCCTGACGGCGTTATGCAACCCGCCTTCGGCGGACGAAATCCTTTCAATCACCATGCTCATCAGTGCGTGGTGATCTTCTGAGATAGACGCCTTCTCAAGCAGATCCTTCAGCCGTACACCAGTTGGCGCTGAACTATCCGGCTTTGCCAAACCAGGGGGCTCCCTCCGTGACGACACTTCAGGCTCATCCGCCCTATCCGACGGCGCCCCGGACGGAGGTGTCTCACTCTCCATCATCTCCGGACGAAGGTCCCCCAAAGACGAGCTCATTTGCGAAGGACGGAGATCCGAACTACAAGGTAAAAACTTTAGTTATCCTAAGAAGAACAAATAGGGATCTCCCTTATTATAAAACTCCTTTCTTTCTACTTACGGCTTGTTGGAGGGCTGATTCTCAAAGGGAGATTGTGCGGCCGGGGCCTCCCCGGACGCAGGGCCCTCTGGCGAAGATTTCTTCCCCCGTTTAGGGGCTTTTGCCCCCGGGTCCTCGGAGGCAGTACTCTTCTCCCCTTGGAGGGAGGGATTCTCGATCCCCCCTCTTTCAAGAGCCTCCTTAGGCGAGGCAGTAGCTTTCCTACTTTCCCCTTCGCCTTCCTCTGGAGGCGCAACCTCAAGCATCCGGACCAGCACGGAATCCGGCGCGGTCTCGGGGAGGGGGGCCGGACACCATATCAATTTTGCTTCCGCTATCCACTCCTGTTTAGAAGGAAGTTGGTCATAAGGCAAATCATCGAAAGGCAAACAAACGGTATGTCCGGACTTGGAACTACTTACTTGAGTATCTGGGCGATTGCAGCTTAGGCCAGCATCCTCGGTCAATTCCGGACACACCTCTTGCGATCCGAAGAATAATTTGTACATCTCTAGGGGTGTCATACCCATGAAGTGTTGAAGAATCCGTGGGCCCTCCGGATTGAACTCCCATAGCCGGAGAGGGCGGCGTTTGCAGGGCGGAAGACGCCTAATCAGCATAACCTGCATTACCACCACTATATCAACCTCCCTCGTTTGGAGATCTCGAATCCGGCCCTGCAGTAGGGGCACGTCCTTTGACGGCCCCCAGTTGAGCCCTTGGGTGACCCACGACATCAACCGTTGTGGAGGTCCCGGGCGGAATAAGGGTGGCAGCTTTTGTCTGCGGCCCCTCGGAACGGTAATATAGAACCACTCTTGTTGCCACAGGCCGAGCTCCTCTTGGAAGGAGCCAGCGGGCCATGGGGCATCGGCCCTCCTACTTATGGCCGCCCCTCCGCACTCCGCTTGACGCCCCCCGATCATCTTCGGCTCCACATTGAAGGTCTTCAGCCACAGGCCGAAGTGAGGGGTGACGCGGAGGAAGGCTTCGCAGATGACAATAAATGCGGAAATATGGAGGATGGACTCCGGAGCCAAATCGTGGAATTCCAACCCATAGTAAAACATGAGCCCTCTCACAAAAGGATCCATTGGGAAGCCTAAACCCTGACGGAGATGGGATACAAAAACGACGTACTCGCCGGGCTCGGGGGTGGGGATGGTCTGCCCTTCGGCAGGCAACCTGTGCGAAATCTCATAAGCCAGGTACTTGGCCTCCCGCAGCTTTAGCACGTCCTCCTCCGTGACGGAGGAGGGCATCCACCGGCCCTGGAGGTCGGAACCGGACATCATTGAAGGTCCGAAGCGCTCGAATCTGGAGCTCTAGGTGCTGGAACTTGGAGCGGGGAGAGGATTCGATGGAGGATTGAAGAAAAGAAACGAGCCTTGGTCCCGTTATAAAGAGGGAGAATACCAAGAGCCGTCTCCGCGACCGTTTGGGACTCGCCTTCGATAGAGGGGGTGTGGCGACGGGCGCGGTTGGGTTACCCACGTCTGTATTGATGAGAATCCCGGATTAAGGGGGAACACGATCTCTGCTTCGACAAGACGTGCCAAGGAAACCGCTTCGCTAAATGCACTGAGGTGGTAGAGTAAAAAATAATTCAAGTAATGGCTTGGTAGTGGCGTGACGTCATGCCACAAAAAACGTCAGCAGATTGAACTTGTGTATATATTATTCTCTCTATGGTGGAATGTGGAATTTATTTTGCAGAGCCGGACACTATCCTGGTGTTCACAATCTTCTATCATTCGGAGGAGGAACCCGCCTTGCAATGCCAAGCAATATACGCGCCGGACTTATCATCATTGAAGCCTGGTTCAGGGGCTACTGAGGGAGTCCTGGATTAGGGGGTGTCCGGATAGCCGGACTATCATCATCAGCCGAACTATCATCGGCCGGACTATCATCATCGACCGGACTCGAAGACTATGAAGATACAAGATTGAAGACTTCACCCCGTGTCCGGATGGGACTTTCCTTGGCGTGGAAGGCAAGCTTGGCGATACGGATACATAGATCTCCTACCATTGTAACCGACTCTATGTAACCCTAGCCCTCTCTGGTGTCTATATAAACCGGATGGCTCTAGTCCGTAGGACACAACAACAACCATTACAATCATACCATAGGCTAGCTTCTAGGGTTTAGCCTCCTTGATCTCGTGGTAGATCCACTCTTGTAAACATCCACAATATCAATATCAATCAAGCAGGGCGTAGGGTTTTACCTCCATCAAGAGGGCCCGAACCTGGGTAAAACATCGTGTCCCTTGTCTCCTGTTACCATCCGCCTAGACGCATAGTTTGGGACCCCCTACCCGAGATCCGCCGGTTTTGACACCGACAATGACACTAGTAGGTCGGCCCATTAACAGGCTGCCATGTTTTGGGACAAATATCGGCCCATATTTGATCTGGTCCATTAACAGCCTGCCACATTCCGGGCCTAATAAAGGCCCATATGAGATCCGGCCCGTTAAAAGCCTACCATGTTCTGGGCCAAATTACGGCCCAGATCAGAGAGGCTTTGGGCAAAATTATGGCCCATATCAGATTTGGCCCGTCAACTGGACGATATGCCTTTTGGCCCACTTGATAAAGGCCCATTTAGTAATTCGTCCTGATATTAGTTTCGTCCTATTAAAGGCCTATTTAACATTTCGACCCTATATATATTTCGGCTTGTTAAAAGCCCGTCATATAGTTGGGCCTAACTACGGCCCCGTTTGCATCCGGCCTGCTCACAGCTGATAATCTGATTGGGCCAAACAAGGACCGAGACAATTTTGGCCTGTTATAAGCCCATGATTTGATTGGCACAATCATGGGCCGTGGTCTATTTCTGCTTGCTGCCGGCCCGTGAGCTGTTCGGCATGTTTCAGGCCCAACCTACTTTTCAGCCTCCTAAAAGTCCATTGAGTTTTCTTGGGAAAATAGGGCCGGCGGTTTACTCGGCCTATTAAAGGCCCGAATCTACTAGTGGTCCAGTTTACATTTAGGCCTGTTAATGGACCAAGATGACGGGGCCCATGATGCGGATCATACATAGTGATTTGCATGACGACCCAATTATGTACCGTAATTTTACGGTTTGGCCGGTTTACTGCAAAGACAGGATATATATATACAGTAAAATAACTACAGCATCGTGAATAATAAAAAAACCTAGACTATACAATAAAGAAATTAAGCATATTACATCCATTGGGCATCAAAGTTTGCCACTATGATAATAAAGCACAAGCAGACAGCAGATTACATACACTGGGCATCAAAGATCGTCACCAGTGCAATTAAACACGCCGACAAAATAATATACAAGACCAACATCACTTCAATAGAGTTCAAGAAAGGTTTGCCCTGCTCGGGAGCTGCAGCGCAAGCAGCTGAGCAAGCTGATGACACTGCCCTTGTTTGACACTTATATCCTCCTCACTCTGAAAGATAAGCAAGCAGACAGATGACAGGTCTTGCACATATAAGTATTAGTGCTGACAATTCATCACATTCTCTTATTGACGAATAAAGTGACACAGTTTAAAATAGCATTAACACAATATGGTATTGTTCAGGTCAAGACATGGCAGGAAATGACATTCTGAAGGAGTTGGCAGCTTCATGACACCACTAGATTACAGATCAAGAACTCATAAGTATTAATGGTTAGTGTGCTATAAATTTATCCCATTTCAGATGGCAAAATAAGGTCACTTGCTCTGTATAGTTTAATTTACATGGTATGAAGAAGGAACTTGGTTGTACAACTGAAAACTTAAATTGAGAAGGACAAACTTTTGTTTATGAACTACATAATAAACTTTAAACATGCAATTTGATGCAAACAGGAAAAAACCAGCTGTTGTAGTCATGCCTAACCAAATATACACAACAAAGTTTGAAGGCTTGAGAAGGACAAACTTATATTATTGGTGAAGGCAAGCTCTATAAAGCCCTTGTCCATTCTGATGTGGGGGGGGGGGGCAATTCAAGAAGTTTACCACATAATCTTATTCATAAGCATTTCCTTTATTCTACATTTTGTTAAGAGTAAATATAGATGTGACAATATAAGAAAAAATGGAGAATATTTAAGATAAGATGAAGAGTGATGCTACATAACCAAGTAGCTATAAATGTAAGTACAGCTATACAAGCAAACGGTACAACCAAGAGCAATGCAAAGCTAAACTTCTTCAGTACCATCGGTGTTATCCAACCTTATGGTAAGAGTAAATATAGATCTTATGTGTAGAAAATGGAGGGCAAAGGAAAATAAGCTGCAGAGTGATGGTACATGAACAACTACCTGTCAATATAAGTACACTGATAAAGGACAACAGGTACTTACAAGAACAATGCAGAGCTAAAAAAATTCATTGGTCTATGCGATGCTAGTGAGTTAGCGGGGTTTTTTGGCTGCTCTGTTGGCACCTTGCCGTTCACTTACCTTGGTCTCACCATGGGGACAACGAGGCCGACTGTGCTTGATCTCATGCCGTTGGTGCAATCAGTTGAAAGGAAAACTTCCACTGCCTTATCACTGATGTCGTCGGGGGCCAAATTGACTCTGGTCAATTCGGTTGTCACCTCCATGCTGATCTATGTGATGTGTACAATCAAGCTGCACCCCAAAGTGATTGAACATCTCGATAAACTGCGCCGATACTGCCTTTGGGCGAAAAATTCTGATGATGGGGTCAAAAACAACTCCCTTGCTGCCTGGAAGCTCGTTTGTAGACCAAAACGATGTGGTGGCCTTGGTGTTTTTGATATCAAAACACAAAATATTGCGCTCCTCTTAAAGCTCTTGTTCAAGTTCTACAATCGGGAGGATGTACCCTGGGTTCAGCTGGCCTGGGATGCATATTACACAAATAAAGTACCACATGCTACTGAATTAGTGGGCTCCTTCTGGTGGAAGGACGTGATGCAACTCAGCGGGATCTTCCGGGGGATCACCAAAGTAATCCCAGGGGATGGCTCTAGCTCTTTGTTCTGGAAAGATGTCTGGTTTGGTGACAATGACTCCACACTGATGGACACGTATCCATGAGCCTTCTCCTTTGCCTTGAACGAGGATGACTCTGTTGCAAAGGTACTCATGACCGCTGATCCGGCCATGATTTTCAGCCTGCCTCTTTCGATCCAGGCCAGGGAGGAGATCAGAGAGATTCAGCAAGGGTCTATGCACGTCTGGGTGGTCAATGACTGCGCCGACACTTGGGTCTGCAACATAGGGCGTTTTTCTTCCAAAGGGTACTACAACCACTGTTTCAAGCAGGTTGTGGCTGATGAGGCGTTTTGTTGGCTTTGGAAATCCAAAAGCCCGATCAAGTTCAAACTGTTCGGGTGGCTGCTTCTGGTCGATCGCTTGAACACCAGGAACATGCTGAGGCGGCGACACTTTGCTGTAGCCGGGGATAATTATACATGCATGTTCTGTCAGAACCCCCCCGAGGAAACTGTGGAGCACCTTTTCTTTACGTGCCCCTTTAGCCAGCGGTGCTGGAGTAAGGTTGGGATGTCTTGGCCGGGGGGAGCCAACAGATTAGCCCTTTTGCATGGGGGTAAGGATAGCTGGCATCGACCCCTATTCATGGATGTCTTTTTGCTTGCTGCTTGGAGCCTATGGATGGAGAGAAACAACCAACATTTCAGGAGGATTCCACACTCCTTCGAGGCATGGCTAGCTAGATTCAAAAATCTCTTGGAGCTGGTTGTTCACAACTGTCCAGAGAAATCCCATCCTTTTCTATCTAATTACATTGTAAGTTTGGGACGCTAGTCTTGGTTTTTTTTGTAGCTTTTACGGCCGGGGGCCTAAAACCCATTGTAACACACATGTAACCGTTCTCTTGTGAGTAATACAAAGTCAGTGGGAGCCTCTCCCACTGTCGTTAACCCTCAAAAAAATGTAACCATTCATATAGATCAGATAATTTGGAGTGAACAATTAATAAGCAAGCTATCATGCATACTCCTGTCATATAATGAACCAGGCATGTATGCAAGTACAGTGATACAGGACAACAGGTACTAACAAGAGCAAAGCAGCGGGCAGCATATTTGTGATATCCTGTCATTCTTTTCAAACCGGAATTCTTTTTTGAGCAGATTTCCTGCAAAAAAGATCCGTAAGGCACATGCGGAAAAGTAGAAGTTCAAATTGTCATGCGATATCATAGACAGTACCTCATCCTCGGAACGAGACCAGTGCATAACAAGGTTTTTCCATTCAATGTCTTCTAAATTTAGCACAGGAGACTTCACCGAAAATTCGTTTATAGACTTGCCATCATAGTGTGATTTCCTCAGGTAACACCGATACTGTTGCAATGCTTCCTTGAAAAGCACAAGCAAGCTTTGCTCGTCATGACTATCCAGATTGACCCTCGCCTACTTACAACAATGTAATGTAAATCATTGATGTGTTCAATCAGCAGAAAATAGGAAAATAATCACCATGAATAATAGCACTTACACGTAAGTGGGACAGGAAGATGTGAAAATGGTGTTTGTCTTCACTATAATCTTCCCATGATGGGAATATATGCACGTAGTCCCTAACAATATTGAAAGCATTGTCTTTTAAACTGGGAATAACTGGAATGGGGTTCCAATCTGCAGGAATTGGCCGTCTCTGTAGTTGGGATAGGTCTTTGGCCGGTGGACTTCCTGTACTTTTTTCTGGAGTGGGATTTTTCTGTGGTACGACTAGTGCTATGGCAACTGAAATCGGCATACCTTTTGCTGGAGTGTAGGCCCTGTGTGGTGGGGCTAGTGGTGTGGACAGTGAAGTATGGGTACAGTCTGCTGGAGTCAGTCCTATGTTTTGTGTCACTGGTTGTACAGCCAATATAAGTGGGGTGCTAGCTGATTTCTCTGGCACAACCACGTATTTCAAGGACTTTGCTGGTGCTCCTTCAGGTTCGGCAATCACCCTCTTCCTTTTTGATGTCTGATGCACAAGAACAACATTTGAGTGGAAAAACATGGTATGATGACAGATGGAATATGTATTGATAATGGATTGGCATGGCATCTCGACATATATAATGATTAAACTAAGAAGATGGCGGTGCAACAAAGTAGAAGAAATGCAAGACAACATATGCAAGATACGCGCAATCAATAAAACCTTGCCAAATTAGAATAGGCACCTTGATGGGTGAACATGACAGGCCATCTGCCTTTGACCCCTCGAGGTTAGATTAGTCATTAGGATCATATTCTGAACAAGAATCTACAGGTGGGGAGCGTATGAGTTTCATTGCATCCAAAATGGCACTCAATGCCTTGGTGCCAATTTTGCAAGTCATTGCAGTGTTCCACAATATTCTTCTGATGCATGGATTCTGATATTCATTGTAATTACGTATAATATCTGAGAACCA
This sequence comes from Triticum aestivum, assembly GCF_018294505.1. Classification (NCBI taxonomy): domain Eukaryota; kingdom Viridiplantae; phylum Streptophyta; class Magnoliopsida; order Poales; family Poaceae; genus Triticum; species Triticum aestivum. The sequence continues at coordinate 170,663,906 of NC_057813.1, forward strand.
TGAAAACATAAATAGTTGTGAGATTATCTTTGTAATTCAGATGATATTCTAATATAGGGGCGCCCTTGTAAACACTTGTGTACTATCACTGGATTCTGATGAGAGAGCTCATGTGTGCTGTAATATGGTGCGTGCATTTATATAATCTGGCACAAGTACACAAAAAAATAGGCTCCATAATTAAGGATAGTTGGCAGATGATAGGTTCATAATATACTGTATAGAGAGTTTATTGCCAAACCATGATAACAAGAGCACACAATAACTAGGCAGATCATAGTGTACATAAAAGGGGTACACCATAACCACGATATATAAATCGGGAAAGTGGAACTAGCTTGAAAATACGATGTTGTATTGCCGCTAGTAATTGGAAGCCTATCGATCACATATAGGCCAGCTTTATTAGCTATTGACTGCAGATGTCCCTTCTCCCCTTCCTGACAAGGAACATACCGTACGTACTAAATACAAAATAAACAAAGAGGAACATGTTAAAGAACAGAAGAGGAAGCATATTCTTGAGGTTCCGCTTCATTGCATACAATGTTGGTTGCCCACTCATGATGAATCACAATGCCCAAAGAAATGCAATTCCATGATGTCTCTCTATATGTGGCAATTTTGAACAAGAGTCATTAGGATCATATTCTAAACAAGGGTCAACAGGTGGGGAGCGTATGAGTTTCATTGCTTCTAGAATGGCACTCAATGCCTTGGTACCAATTTTGTAAGTCATTGAAGTGTTTAGCTTCAAGAGTGGACTCCTGCTAGTGCGACACAAAGAAGCTACATAGATCATAGTGTAGATATAACGGGAAAACCTTAAGCATCCGAGTAAAATCTGCAAAGTGGAACTTGCTGGAATATATGTGCTAGTATTGCCGGTACAGCTAGAAAGGCTTCAGATACCAGCTCTCTTCAACTGAAGGTGCGTTACTGTTAATATCAGTGTAACTCTCAAAGGCGACACAACTCCCCGCATTTCCTTGCCATTCTTATAGGATTCAAGTGGGCAGGCCACTACAAATCCTATTCCTATGTTTACAAAATCCTACGAATCAAAGAGGCCCGAAGAGTTCAAAGTGTCCATCACAACTGACCGTATAGACCTCTACTCTGCAAATGTCCCTGCTCATCTTCACTACAAGGAACATATTGTACTACTATCATACTCCCTCCGTTCCAAAATATAAGTCTTGGTAGAGATTTCCACTATGGATCACATGCAGATGTATCCAGATACATTTTAGAGTGTAGATTCACTCATTTTTCTCCATATGTAGTCCATGGTGGAATCTATACAAAGACTTGTATTTAGGAACAGAGAGAGTACTTATTAAAGAAGAATGGAAGAGGGACATGCTAAAGAAGAGCAAGTAGATTTTGGATAATAAAATGTTCGTTGCACAGTGCCCACACATGATGAACCAGAGCGCACTAAGAATGCAACTCCCTGCTGTCTCTCAACCATTTTAGGCGGTTAGATGAAGATCCTACGTCTCCTAACGCTTCTTCTTCCTCGTCTCTGATTCTTCCCATACAGAACACCACACAGGCCGCCGGCCGGACCACCCGCCCCCACCGCATGTGTTCCTCCGCCACCCCCACCCCCACCCCCGCCCCCACCCGCGTCGAGTTTTCTTTGTTCGGCGAGGCCCCACCACCACCCCCCACAACCACCGTCCCCACCGGAGCCCCTTCATTCGCATCGGCGAACTCCGGCGAGCTCTGAAAAATCAACTGACCCAATTTTGAAATTTAGTCTACTGTGATTTAACTAGTGTGGAATATAAAAGGGGAAAACCATAAGCATTGGGAGTATAGTGTTGAGCGTGCCATGGCGGATCTGAAGGTACAAACCGGACAAAGGCAACTTCGCAACCAATGTTTGCTTTCAACTAGCAAGTAAGTGATGGACAAGAAATCAAAGTAAAGTAGTGGCGATCTATTTTCTTGCTGCGATAAATAAGTTGAGCAGATACAAAAGAGTACCGCCTCTGGTGTGGCGCCGTGTATGCATCTACTGAGAATTTGACGATGCTACGGTAGTGATGGCTGTCAGCGGCATGGAAGCAGATCTAGGAGGGTAGACGGTGGCGATGGGGCACGGTGGACGAGATGATCATAGGAGCGACGCTGGCAAGGTGGACGACGGCGGGGATGAAGCGAGAGGACGGGATGTAAGGATCCCGGTCCGAAGCCGTGGATGAGAGAGTTCAATCTCTTGTAATAGACGTCGGCGTCGGGGTATCAGCTCCGGCATGGTGGAGGAGGACGGCGGTGGATGGGGTGGCGGACGGAGGAGGCTGGGGTGGAGAGGGTGTTTTGGCGCCCACAGAGTATGAGTAGGGAAATGGAGGTAGAGAGGAAGGGGGAACCATGTCTTCAGGGCGCGCTTGTCTCAAATGCGAGGAAATTTACAAACTCAGCCCCGTTTCAAATTTCCTACATCACAGCAATATTAGTCGGTTGGGGATAGGACGGTAATCTCGCATACACTGAATATTTGCCGACGAGAGTTTGTTTTTGGCGCCCACCGTGTATGAATCAGGGAGGGAGTCGATTTTGGCCGAGGACACACTGTGTTTTGGCGCCCACCGTGTATGAATCCGAGTGAGAGGTGGTTATGTCACGTTTGAGTGAAATTACAAACCTACCCCTACCGAAACCTATAGAAATTGAGCACATAGGCTTTGCATGGCAGGGATAGGCAGTAGTAATTTCCATCTCGCAGATTTTGGTTTCGGGCGGTTACTGCAACTTTCCCCGCTTCGTTCAAATTTTTCAGAGTGCACGTTTACCATGCCAACTCAATTCGAATCCATTTGTATTCTATTTTTTCGGGCGCAATCCATTTTCAATTGGAATAAAATTCTATATACATCATTTTTTATATATACTTTCAAAAGCACAACACCCTTTATACATAAATTTGGTTTACAACTGGCATGTTCTCAGATTCATAAGGTTGTATCCATCAATTTGGATTTTCAAATATTTGAAACCACTTTATGTTCAAATCCAATGTATGCATTCCTCGCTAACTGTCTCCAATTAATGTGTGTTTCAGGCGGGTTTTTTTACTTCTCAAACATGTATAATGTGTTTCACACACGCAACATATAGTGTAATCCCGTTTAGACATTAATTGCATATAAACCATGCATTGTTTCTAATTAAAGAATCTATGGATCACCAATATTGATAAACTATATAACATTACACGTGTCCCCAAATTCAAATGAATATGCATGTTTTATACACCAATTTGTGTTATGATATTATCGATGTCGTGATCTCCAGTTTAAATATTTGAATCCCCTTTAATCTAGATATTCGTCTCATATAGCTATCACTCATGCTTATATAGGACTATCTCTCTAGACCTATACGCGTTCATCATCTCTGGGGTATCTCTCGTGCTACCTGTATGTCGAAAATGATCTTTTATCTTTGTAACACACTGACGGTACTCTCTCCCTCAACCTTCATCACTCTATCTCTCTCTAAGTATATCTCGCTCCCTGCTATGTGTCTCTAACTATGATTCTCCATGTGGAATCTCTTTCTCTCACACAAACACAAAACTTTGTCTCCCGGGGTCTCATTTATCTCTACTATTCCCCTGTGTGCCACTCGCACACCCCTCATATATAGATGTCTTTCCCTCCATAGGTATGAGAACCTACGACTCTTCCTCTTAAATATCTCTTTCTCACACACAAACACAAACTCTGTCTCCCAGGGTCTCATATTTCTCCAATGTTCTCTTGTATGTCGCACACACACTCTCTCTCTCCCTAGAGATATCTTGCGTTCCCTCATGTCTCTCTAGCTATCACTCTCGTTGTGAAATATCTTTCTCTCTCGCAGACACAAAACTCCATCTCTCGGGATCTCATTTCTCTCCGATATTTGTTTGTATGTGACTCACATGCACCCTCCCTCTATCTCTCTCACACCCACACACATAACTCAGCCTTCTGATCCACTCGACTCCTATCTCTAACGCACACTAGCTAGCATATTTATCTTTCTATTTATCTGTTTCTCCATCAACCTTCTTTCTCGCCCTCACTCTTTCTTCCTATCACGCACACTACATATGTTTCTCTCTACATGCAGTCAAGTGCCCTCTTTTTATCTTTCACTCACACACACATAACTTCACCCTCTGAACCACCCGGCGGTCATCTCGAACACTCAAACTAGCGGATGTCCCTCTAGCTAGCATCTCCATCTCTGTATCTATCTGTAGTTTCTCCGTCAACATTTCTTTCTCGCACGGAGTCTTGCTTCCTATCACCCACACTATATATGTCTCTCCATACATATGCATTTATAGGTTGATATCTTTTGCACAATCATTGTTCCTCACTCCCTCTGCTCTCTATAGATGCATGCTCCAGCCCATGCCACTATCTCTTAAAGACAAAAACACATGCTCAATTGTGGGCCTTCTTCCCTACATTCTCACATGCATGCATATTGTCATACCGATCCGTCTCTCCCATGTCGTTGATCTTATGACTTATGTCTTCTTTCTTTTATCTCGATCATGTGCGCGCACACACACACGCACACATCCCATGTATACATGTATACCTCTCACACATGCACGTTCAAGGTCTCTATGTCTCCATATGTAGTTAATTACCCTCAACCCTAACGCCACATGAAATTGTTCTCTTCTTGTGTGCACATAACTTCCGCCTGGATGGGTAAAACACACACTCACACTTAACAATCTCCTTCTAGCTACCCCCTCTCACTCTTCCCCTATATCCCAGAAACCAATAAGACCATCCCTTCGTTTAATTACCGCATACATGCACCATCGATATATAGTAGTCTTTCTCGGTGTATCTCGAACAAACACGTTCTCTCGATGTTGATTCCTCTCACGCGCACACACCTTCTCTTCCCTCTCTACGGGCTTTTCTCTCTCGCACCCCATCGTTGGTGGCCTCTGCCATACACATCACCTCTCTATGATGAAGCCATGCACACTTAAATTACATCCGCCACCGAGGACCCCGCGACACACACACACACACAAACACACACACACACACACACACAAACACACACACACACACCCACCCACCCACACACACACACACTAAGACTCCATCTCTCTCTCACACAAACACAACCACACCCCTCACACACACTAAGACTCCATCTCACACACACATGCTCTAGGCGGAGCATCTGTTCCTACCACCCTTCATCCAACCTTACCCGTATGATAAACAATCACCTTAATTTACTTGTATAACATGGACAAATTCCACATTACTTTAGTAGTTAGCAAAGTTATCATCTGTACCCTTATAAAAAACCGAGTTGGCGATGATGGTGTGCCTGCCATCTTGTAATATAGACCGTCTGATCTATATCTGACGGATAGAAAGCAAACTATGATAATTTTACAAAAGATACCCGCACCTCTCTCCACATCCTTATCTCCCACAACCTCATTGCTGAGCAATTAAAAAAGGAAGTCTCTGGAACAATCTAGCATGGTGGCCGATGCCACCTGCCGACGCCGTCCATCCCCATGCCTCTGCCCATTCCGACCACCAGTCACCACCACGCTCCACTCCTCCTCACCTTATCTCTCATCTTTCATTTTTTCGATGACATTCTCAAGATACCAGTTTTCCGATAAAATTCTCAAGATATCATTAGTTTTTACACATGGGATTACTCCTGCATGGGTCAATCACAACAGGTGTTTTGTAAAAAAATGCATATTGATGTTTCGTGCAATGCACGAGCATCTTGCTTGTAATTATATAACGCAAATCACGAGCAGGAAGTGACATTTTTTTACACAACCACGTTAACATGGCCACGTAAATCACTAGCTAAAGTAAATACCATTATACTTATATCCCGATGCAAAAGGTTGAGTACATGTCCGAAGAGTAGGGTCACACACATGCACTATGTCTCTCAGAATCTCTCTCTCTCTCACACACACCAGTTACGTGACACCCACTTAAGCAGACACGTATGTTATAGTTTGTGCACCCGCGGGTACACGTGATGCTGCGCATTTATTTAAGCCGGACGGCGAACCCAAACAGTAGCTACATTCATTCCCCTCCCGCCGCCTCTTCTCTGGTCGCCGTTGCCCCATAGCCATGGCCCCGCCGAAGGTAACAACATACGCCATACTCCCGCCGGAGTGGCGCTTTAATTTGGAAATTTTAGTGGTCATGCATGCATCTTTTTGTGCTAGCACTCCTATATAAGGGTTGACCGGTTGCTTCCCGCGGACGTGCACGGGCAGTGGGAGAGGAAGGAGAAGGGAAGCGGGCTGTGGAGTAACGTTTTTTACCACAATTTCTCAGGAAACCGAGTGCAATAATTGAGTAGTTTTGCAAACTACCAGTACTACACCTGAAACGGTTCAAAACCTATACTCCTTGCCAGCGCGCGCTTCCCGCGTGAAATGGTCAGCGTCGCCCTGGAGTGTCAGTGCTGCATTAATGCTCGGCCAGAGCGGAGGTGACCTCTCACTGGCGCCGGCTTTGAAGCGGCGCGATGGCCGAGAGAGCGCCGCTTCCCGGTGCACGCGACTGCTCCGCGTCGAGGCTGGCCATAGGCCCTGTTTGGATCCATGGGTTAGAGTTAGTTTGAGCTAGTTGGGGCTCAAATAGCCCTAAAGTATCCAAGCCTGAGGGTTTAAATTGGAGTAAGTTGCACCGAACCCACCAAAAAAATATCCCACCCAAGAGGTGCTAACTGGAGATAGTTCTCATTGGGACCACTGAAAAATCACTTTTCTCTCCCCATCAACTGCATTTATTGTCCATCTAACCCTGTCACCCAAACACCTCTTTGGCTACAGTTAGTTCAGGGTTAGTCATGAGTTAGTCTAACCTCTAGCTAAGTTAGAGTATCCAAACAGGAGCAGTATAGGACATGCAAGTTGCTCAAAGCATACAGTCAAATTTGTACGTGAAAGGATTTTTTTTTTGAAAACGAAACGTGAAAGGAATTTTTTTTCAGAATGCTCTTGGCATGTCGCTAACATGTGATGAGTTAACCGACCTTAATAGAAAGCAAAAAGGCCAGCCCACCGCACTTTGAGAGAGACGAGGAGGGAGAAGCGATACAGGTTGCTGGATTGCTAGAGATAGGTGTCACACGGAAGCCAAGAAATATGGTGATAGCGTGGGTTAGCCATGTACTAGTATGATGTAACTACACTAGGCTGCCGTGTTTCGTACTCTTCCAGTCCACTGTGGAGACGATTGGTTGATTTTATATCACTGAATAATATAAAATATTATGAGTGCAGACGCTCCACCATGAGGTTCCTTGCTCCTTCTTGGTCGTCTGGAATCTATGTTCTTCCACTCTATTTTTTTACGTGAGCTTTGTTCATCCTTTTGCCAACACGTGAGACATCTAGCATCAAGGTGTACGTGTCATGCAAGGATTGTTCCATCTATATGAAGAACACGTGGGACTGGAACTACAAGACGGACATGTACCCAGGAGTGGATGTATGAACCCGAGTAATGTAGTGCAATAAGTGAAGTAGAAAGGCACAAATGGTATGAACATGCATGGAATATAGGGTGTGTTTGGTTGCGTTCTCGTCTCAGCATAGTTGTTCCCTCTTCATGCATGCTCAACTCAACACCCCTCTTCATGCATGCTCTCTTCATGCATGATTCTAGTGTATTTGTGCTAAACTAGTGTGGACTCATGCACCCTACGTAAACTCTACCAAACACCCAAAAGTGGGTCGAGAAGGGAACTCTTGGGCGGCATTTGTCTCTTACGACGTACTACCACTAAATGTTGCACGTGCAATGCACAGTGATGTTATGGAGTATGTGCCTAAGTACTCTACTACTACTATATTAGTTGGAGGCACATATTAACTTTTATATTTGTTTACGTGTATGCCCCGAGACCTTCCAACTAAATGTGTCTTTCTCTCTAGGTTGCACTTTGTATCGTTCATACCACTAGTACTACTACATGTGATCTCCGACCCAGAAGTGGAAGAAGTGGAGACGCTCTACCACGCTGTTTTTTTGCGTTGGGATCTACCACGCTGTTCATGTCCCACTCCTTTCACTGACGTGTGGGACATCCAGCACGTGCCGTGTTTGGCACTCTTCATCGTAAGAGTTGAAACGCTAGCATTCATCAGAAATAAAAAATAAATATAAATCAGCAGTGATACTATTTTTTTGAGAACCAATCAGTAGTGATACTATACCATGCGGTTTCCTTGCTCCTCGATATCGGAAAGAATACTTCCGTTCGCCAACATGTGGGACGTCGACCATCCTGGTCCACTTGCCATGCACGCAGAACTCCAAGGGAGAGTCATCCCGGTCGTCGTGCCACAGTAATAATGACAAATGAGCTGTCAAATCACAGGCCCAACCTTTCCCACTTTGAAGTTGCTCAGACGAAGGAACCATCATGACTTCGTTGAATTCCGCTTCTTGAAGAAAACTACTATACTAGCAGTACTGCTAGCTACAATAGTTACTCTAACAGAGGCCTCCTTTCGTTCATAGGATAGGAATTTTATAGGAATATGAAAATCATAGGAAGTGAGATGACATGCATCTCAATTCCTATAGAGAAAGAGATGCTATTTGATGCATAGGATATAAATTTTTCCATTGAGTCTAGGCTAATGTTGTCACACCCTAGTTAGCTATGCATTAGAGTGTTGCATCATGTTCACTCTTTCATCAGAAACCTGAAATGGGGATGACAGAACCCCCAGTCCCCTCTGAAACCAATTAGGGTTTACTAAAAACTTTTTCAATGAACCTGAAATGCCCTTCTAAAGTGCCCATCATTTTTGTCTTGGTTCAGAACCTCTGCCAAAAGTGATGCACATTTTCCTAGGCCATCTTAGGGTTTTTGAATTAAATCATAAATAATTGAATTTGGGTATTTAAAATTATATAAAATATTTAAATGCTCAAATATCTCCAAACTAAAATGTTTCATGTTGGAAATAATCCAACTATGGACCAGGAGTAGTTTGGTGATTTTAGGAGTTGCCTAAGTATTTTATTTAATTCAACAAAGTTGCAGAAGTATTAAAAAAACAGAAAACAGAAAGAAATGGAAAAACTTACCTGACGCCTGCTCCCGGCCCACCTGCCGGCCCAGCCCAGCGCCGCTCCAGCGAGCTGCTTGCCGGCCAGGCAGGCAGGCAGGTGCCCGGCGGCGACCGCAGCGCGCGCCACGCACCTGCTCGCCGCCTCGCCGCTCCCCGCGCCCGGTGACGTCGTGGATCAGCCTCCCTCGCTCCCCCGAACCCCCCAGACACCCCCTCCTCTCTCCAGCTCCTCCCCCTCGCGCTCCCCCGCCATGACCGACGCCACCATCGCCGTGCCTTCGTCGTAGCCGTGCTTCCCGCCGCCCGTGCGTCCTCTCATCGTGTCCAGGAGCTCCGCCGCTGTCCACTCCATCGAGCAAGCCGAGCCCCGAGCGCTCGCAACGCCCGAGTCCACCGCAACGACCTCGCCCGAACCGCCGTCGCCGGAGATCCCCTTCAACGCCGTCGTCGCTCCGGTCCATCTCCGGCCGCACCAAGGGCTTCGTCGCACTCACTGTGAGCTTAGCCATCTTTCCCCCCTCCTTTTCTTGCTCCCGAGCCGTGTAGCGACCTCCCGGAGCTCAACCGCACCCACCGCCGTGGAGCTCGTCGCCGACGTGCTCCCGGTCACCCTCCGACCACTCCACGGTGTCCATCATGCTCACCGTGTCACGTAGCACCTAGCTAGCTACTCCCCGCGCCTCGCCGACCCCTCTAGCGTCAAGTTCGTCTTCGGCCGAACCCCGGTGGCCGCCAAAGTCGTCGCCGGCGCCAACTCCGGCCACCCCGACCCCAACGGACTCCACCAAGAGCTGCGGCTCGTCCTCAGCTCCACTCCGGTGGTCTCCGCGACCCATTTGGTGGCCGAAACAGCCAAAACCACTTCCGCCGCCGCGTCGGGCTCGCCGGCGGCTAAACGCCGGTGCAGCCGACCCGGGTTTGACCACGGGTGGGCCCTGGTTGACTCCCCTGAGTCAATGACAGGTGGGGCCCAGCCCTGCTAATTAAACAGGTTTAGTTTTAATTAAATTTAATTAATCTAATCACACTGACACGCGGGACCCACTGTCAGGTTTGACCCGGACGTGTCCCGTTGACCTGCTGACGTCAGGCTGACGCAATAATTGATTTTCTGGATTAATCTAATATAGGAAATTCCAGAATATAGTTTAAACTTCAAAAATTCATAACTTTTATTCTGTAACTCCAAATCAGACAAATTATATATGAAAAATGATCAGAAAAATCCAATCTATCCATCTGTACTATTTTCATGCATGACTAAACAAGTTAACTTGATGTTTAATGCAGAACAAGGAAAAAACACTTTAAAGGACCATATTTGAGTTTGAAATTTGAATCTTTGATTCAAATTGGTACAAACCCTTCTGGTCTTAGTTGCATTAGCCCAACACACTCATATTGCTATGTTTCATGCATGCATCATATTGTTGCACATTGTTTGGTGATGGTTGTGTATCGGTGTTCTTGCGGCAGGTTCTGCCTCCGAGGAGTACCGTGATTACCCTAACGAAGAACCGTATCAGTGCATCGAACCATCAGGCAAGCAACCAACCATTTGATCATATCGATACAATCCCATGTTCTCGCTCCTGCTCTCTTTTACTGCATTAAGACAACGCGTTTCAAACTGCTGTGTGCTACGGTAGTTGAACCCATTTCCTCTGCATGACCTGTCATTGCCACAGTAACTAGATGAAACCCACTAGCATGTGTAGGAGTTGATTGAGCCATATGTATGTGTTGTTCCTACCTTGCTATGCCTGCTATGCTTAGAGTCGTGTCAGGTCTGGTTCATCTGGGTGATGGGCTAGAGTGAAATGATTATGTCGGTAATGAGAGTGGTGTGGTGAACACGATTTGGTAAAGGTATCGATGAGAGGCCATGTAGGAGTACATGGTGGGTTGTTTCATTGAAGCCGACCTTAAGCACTGAGATCTGTATGTGTGATTTAAGATACAGCTACTACCATGCATTGGGCCCTGAAATATGACCCCGCTCGACTTCTTATTCACCCTAGCTCTCTGTCCAGGAGTTGCAAGTAGTTTCTGGTGTTTGTAGCCTACTGGAGGCCGTGGACAGCGCTGACCGTAGGGGTGGGCTGTGATGCGGTAGGTACGTGGCCGGGTGTACCGAATACCCGTTAGGTATCTCGGGAACCCTGTTCACATCGTTCGGGGCCGTATGGGAAACCTCGGCCGGACTCCCTGCGGATGGAACCTGGATAGGCGATAAACCTGGACTAGAGGCTTAGGTGTTTAGGTAGGTCGTGGTCTACACCCACGTCGGCTTTCGCTTGAAGTCTGCCGAGCACATGTCGTGTGCAGACGCTAAGTGGTGGAAACATGTATGAAGAAGTACACCCCTGCAGGGTTATCATGATCTATTCGAATAGCCGCGTCCGCGGTAAAGGACTACTTGGTTGCCTATACAGTTCATAGACAAGTAAATGGAAACTACTAAAAGCCTCAAGATAAGTGTGAGTGCCGAGGATGGCTCTTCCGTAGGAAGACGGAGGTGGATCCTCGGTAGTGTATTGAAGTGGTGAGTAGTGGACTCGTGTGCGCAAAACCATTTCAAGTTGGAGTCTCGTAGGTTAGCCTAGCCAAGAGTCAAAGCTGGCTTGCTGCAATAACTCCACCAACCCTTCTTGATAATATGCATGTATGTAGGATCTGATGTAAGTCTTGCTGAGTACCTTTGTACTCATGTTGCTATAATTTACATTTTACAGAAGACGCTGCAACCCCTTCTGATGGGTTCTACGTAGACGTTGACATCAATGAGTAGGCTAAGGCCCAGGTGGTGATCCTGAGCTTGTGAAGGACCTCGTAGTATAGCTAGGCTTTCCAAGCCTCTTCTATTTTTCTAGTTGTCTGTACTCAGACAAGTTACTTCCGCTGCTAGTTTGCATGACTGTATGACTTGAATGCTGGGTCGTGTGACCCGTACCTTTGTGTATGTTATGTATGGCTCGCTGAGCCTTAAATAAAGTACTTGTGTCGTAGAGTCATGTTGTGATGCCTTGTTGTATTTGCACATATCGAGCATATTGTGTGTATGATTGAAATGCTTGGTATGTGTGGGATCTGACTATCTAGTTGTTTATCTTTAGTAGCCTCTCTTACCGGGAAATGTCTCCTAGTGTTACCGCTGAGCCATGGTAGCTTGCTACTGCTCTGGAACACTTAGGCTGGCCGGCATGTGTCCTTCTTCGTTCCGGTGTCTGTCCCTTCGGGGAAATGTCACGCATTGAGTACCGGAGTCCTGTTAGCCCGCTACAGCCCGGTTTACCGGAGTCCTGCTAGCCCAGTGCTACAGCCCGGACCCACTTGCTGATGACCGACACGTTCGAAGCTGGGTCATGGATGCCTGTCCCTGTAAGTCTGTGCCACTTTGGGTTTACGACTAGTCATGTCAGCCCGGGCTCCTTATCATATGGATGCTAGCGACACTATCATATACGTGAGCCAAAAGGCGCAAACGGTCCCGGGCGAAGGTAAGGCGACACCCGTGGGGATACCGTGCGTGAGGCCGCAAAGTGATATGAGGTGTTACCGGCTAGATCGATGTGACATCGAGTCGGGGTCCTGACAGCGTTGGCATCAGAGCAGGACTGCCTGTAGGTTCTCCAAGCCAAACTGGTCGATGTTGAGTCTAGAAATTCTTTAGTTATATGTAGGGGAATTGTTTGTGGGTGGAACGTAAGGCTCTTTTTACTCCTTTATCTTATGACATTCTGATCTGAGTCAGTCTATCCTTCCACCGGGGGTTAAGGAATTAGGATCTATTCTCTCTATCAGGATCACGTGTTACTAATCAGTAGTACCTTATAGGGTTGATGGATACAAGCCTAGTTCAGTTCTACTACCACGTTATGTTGTTAGGATGGATTCAGAACTTTGATATGATGATGTTGAGTGTGTATGAAATCCTTTGTCAAATGTCTCAAAATCCTTCTTGAGCATTTACAGCTGTTATGCTGCCGAAATTTTGCTAGAAATTCTAATGCCTTTGCATTATGATTGTGCTTTCAGATGGCCACTCGCGACCTCAATCAAGTGGTTCGCCTGACTCGATGCCTAGATGTACCCGGCCATACTGCCATGTTGGTCAGGGTAATGACTGAGGCTGGATACCGTTGGTATCCTGAGTACACGGTCGAAGAGCAATTCCGAGACTTTAATCAAAGCCAGTATCTCTGCACTGTCAGGATATTTCCATCCTATCCTGGGTCCACCGAGCCCCTTCACTGCTCCTATGGACTCGGGGTTACTATTGAGATGGCTGTGCAGGACGCCGCCTACTCTATGATGACCATCATGCGAGTCAGGTCTGGCCTATTTCGGGACTCTGATTTCCGGTATATGCCAGGATCACTTCCGGGAGCACAAGGGTATCTCCAGGCTATCTATGCTGACCCCACCCAGGAGGATTCACGGACTCGCACCACTGCTGAGATGCTCGAGGATAAGGACCGTGAAAATCGGGCCTTGAGGTTAGAGCTCTTCAATACCCGTGCTGACCACTGGGCCACATTGACTCGGTTTGCACCGGCGGTGCAAGCTGGATATTCGGATATGCGCGATCTCTATCCTGTGAGATCTGCTCTGCCAGACGTGATGGGTTGGCGTGATGTAGGAGGCATCACCCCACCTCGCGGTCCCCGCAGGCCACCGTCTGTTGGTCCAAGACCTCATCCTAGCCCCTATGGTCCACAAGCTCCGCGAGATCGTCTGTTTCCGGATGATCATATTGAGCTTCCAGGCTATGGAGGTGACTTCTACGAGGACTACTACGGATCGGTCTGAGTTAGTGGTAGTATCACTAGTTCGTGTTAGCTGTGTCGTTTATCGTCCTGCGTGACTCGTGGGATATGACCTAACTGTATCGCCTTCCGGAGGTGTAGAAAAATAATGTATAGGAGCTGGGAATGCCTCCGATGAGATGTAATCCTCTTTTCACCGTAATAGTACTTTGTTTGGTCTTGTACTAAACCCTGTATGGTGTGTATGACGATGGAATAAAGAAGCAGTTTCTGTATCTACCATGTCATACGGATGATCATCTTGCATTCCGAGTTATTCCTTACATTCTGTATCCTATGTCGGAATTTTATCATCCTGACTAAATCATTGTCTTGTTTACCTAGGATGGTCAACACGCGCACTAACCCTGCTCCTCAAGAGCAGGCCGAAGGCAGTGAAGTCAGGAATGCAAATCTGCCTCATCCTCCTTCCCTAGCCGAGGTTATGATGGAAGCCGAAAGAAACAAGCGGGAGACCAACCGTTTGTTGGAGCGTATTGAACAGAACACAGCACACCATCAGAGGACTAACGTGGTGTCACTCAGTGATTTTATCAAGTTACATCCACCCACGTTCCACCACTCCGTCGAGCCTCTCGACGCTGATGACTGGCTTCGCAGTATCTCCCACAAGCTGCGTTCCGCGCTGGTGGCTGAGGCTGACAAGGTCACCTTTGCTGCATATCATCTTGAAGGCCCCGCCAGTCTATGGTGGGAGAATTATGGAGCTATGCGCCCAGCGGGCCATGTCACCACTTGGGCTGAATTCAGCGAGGCTTTCCGTGAACATCACATTCCGGAGGGTCTCATGGACCGTAAACGTGAGGAATTTTGCAGTTTCACTCAGGGCCGACTCTCTGTGGATGCTTACAGCAGGGAGTTCGGTAACCTCGCACGATATGCAACTGAGGAAGTTTCTACTGATGCCAAGAAGCAAGCAAGGTTCCGTAAGGGACTTAGTCCTGAGCTTCGCCGCGACCTCCGTCTGCATGAGTGCACATCTTTTCAGAAGCTTGTTAACAAGGCCATCAGTGCTGAGACTGGTCAGACTGATTATGACGCAACACGCAAGCATGGCCGTGACATGGGTTCCTCATCCGGTGCGGGTCCTCAGAAGCGCCGCGTGTGGGTGCCCAACACTGCCCTGCCACCTAGGTTCACACCGAGGCCATCCTTCCAGGCGCCTCGCCCCGTTCAACAGTCTGCACCAGCCAAGCCCTATGGGGGTCCAACCAACAATGCTCCTCCACGTACCAGTTCCGTGACTTGTTTCAAGTGTGGGGAATCTGGCCACTATATGCGTGAGTGTCCCCAAACCAACCCCAACCAATCTGCTAAAGCTGTTGGCCGTGGCAAGCCGACAGGAAAAGTGTTCCACGCCAAGCCGGCCACCGCTACACGTGGCCATGTCAACTGTATCTCTGCCGAAGAAGCTCAAGAGGATCCCAACGTCGTTCTCGGTACGCTCCTTGTTAATTGCCACCCGGCATCTGTTCTTTTCGATACAGGAGCCTCTCATTCATTTATATCCGAGAACTATGCTCGTTTGCATAACACCGCATTCTGTGACATGCCATCCACTATGGAAATTTCTACTCCCGGTTCTAGATGGCAGACCTCCAGGGTAAGTTATGGAAATGAAATCCAAGTCGACAGACTTGTTTTCCTTGCATCTTTGATAGCTCTCAAATTTTCAGATATTAATATCATTTTGGGTATGGACTGGATGTCAGCTCATCATGCCAAAATTGATTGCTTCTCTAGGACTGTCCAACTCACTCATCCTTCGGGCAAGATAGTCAATGTCTTGACCCGGTTAGCCGAGCGACAATTATATTCTCTTAACGCCAGCCCTTTGCCAGACCTTGAGGACGTTCCGGTAGTCCGTGACTTCCCAGATGTCTTCCCAGAGGAATTGCCAGGTGTTCCACCTGACAGGGATGTTGAGTTCGTAATAGACCTCATTCCAGGAACCGTTCCGATTGCTAGAAGACCCTATAAGATGGCACCACTAGAACTAGCCGAGCTTAAGAAACAACTCGATGAGTCCTTGAAAAAGGGTTTCATCCGACCTAGTTCATCTCCGTGGGCTTGCCCCGTCCTATTCGTCAAGAAGAAGGATGGTACGGACCGGATGGTTGTAGATTATCGACCTGTCAATTTGGTCACAATCAAGAACAAATATCCGCTCCCCAGGATCAACGACCTGTATGATCAGCTCGCTGGATCCTCAGTCTTCTCCAAGATGGATTTGAGGTTGGGCTACCATCAAATCAAAATCAGAAACGGGGACATTCCTAAAACGGCCTTTGTTACTCGTTATGGCCAATACGAGTACACCGTTATGTCCTTCGGATTAACCAACGCTCCAGCCACCTTTTCTCGGTTAATGAACTCAATCTTCATGGAGTATTTGGACAAATTCGTCGTGGTTTACCTCGATGATATACTCATCTACTCCAAGAACGAGGAAGAACATGCCGAACATCTAAGGCTAGTGTTGAAGAAACTTCGAGAGCATCGCCTTTATGCCAAGTTTTCCAAATGTGAATTTTGGTTGTCAGAAGTGACCTATCTGGGTCATGTAATATCTGGTAAAGGTATTGCTGTTAACCCTGAGCGAGTTCAAGCCGTTCTTAATTGGACTCCACCTGAATCGGTCAAGCAAGTTCGGAGTTTTCTGGGCTTAGCGAGCTATTGTCGTCGCTTTGTCGAGAACTTCTCCAAAGTTGCTAAACCTCTAACCGAACTCCTCAAGAAAGATAAAAAGTTCGAATGGACTCCACAATGTGAGCACAGCTTTCAGGAACTGAAAAGACGCCTGACTTCTGCTCCCGTACTGGTACCGCCAGACTTCTCTAAGGACTTTGTTATCTACTGCGACGCCTCGCGACAAGGACTAGGTTGCATTCTCATGCAAGACCGACACGTAATTGCTTACGCTTCACGGCAATTGCACCCACATGAGGAGAATTATCCTACTCATGATCTAGAGCTTGCAGCCGTAGTCTATGCACTTAAAACCTGGCGACATTACCTCCTTGGTAATCGTTGCGAAATATTCACTGATCACCAAAGTCTGAAGTACATCTTCACCCAACCGGATTTGAATCTCAGGCAAAGACGTTGGGTCGAGTTGATCACAGATTTCGACTTAGGAATAACTTACACCCCAGGGAAAGCCAACGTCATGGCTGATGCGCTAAGTCGTAAATCTTATTGTAACAACCTAATGTTACAACAAAGTCAACCGCTTCTCCATGAGGAATTTCGGAAGCTTAACCTTCACATTGTTCCTCAAGGATTTCTTTCCACCTTGGTAGCGAAACCTACCCTTACGGATCAAATCATCGCTGCCCAAAAGCGAGATAAGGGAATATCTAAAATCAAAGAGAACATTGCTAGCGGAGGTGCTAGTTGTTTCTCCACAAATGATCATGGTGTTGTGTACTTTGAGAACCGTCTAGTGGTTCCCAAGAACCAGCATCTACGGCAGTTAATCCTTAAGGAGGCTCATGAATCCCCTCTCACCATTCATCCCGGTAGTACCAAGATGTATCAGGACCTACGCCAGAGGTTCTGGTGGACTAGGATGAAGAGAGAAATTGCTCAGTATATTGCTAATTGCGACGTCTGTCGTCGTGTAAAAGCAGAGCATCAACGGCCTGCTGGCACCCTTCAACCCTTAGCTATTCCTGAATGGAAATGGGATAAAATTGGTATGGATTTCATTACCGGTTTTCCCAGGACCAAGAGAGGGAATAATGCTATTTTCGTCGTTGTCGATCGTCTTTCCAAAGTAGCCCATTTCCTACCTGTTCGTGAGAGTATAACCGCTAGTCAATTGGCAGACTTATACATCTCCCGGATAGTGTCTCTCCATGGTGTTCCTTTGGAAATTAACTCGGATCGAGGAAGTCTTTTCACCTCTCGATTTTGGGAAAGTTTCCAAAATGCTATGGGAACCCGTCTCTCCTTTAGCACCGCTTTCCACCCTCAGTCGAGTGGTCAAGTGGAACGCGTCAACCAGATTCTAGAAGACATGCTTCGAGCCTCTGTTATCTCATTCGGAATGGATTGGGAGAAGTGCCTTCCATTTGCCGAATTCGCTTACAACAACAGCTATCAATCTAGCTTGGGTAAAGCCCCTTTTGAAGTTCTCTATGGACGACGGTGTCGAACACCCCTTAACTGGTCAGAGACCGGGGAAAGACAATTCTTTGGCCCGGATATGATTCAGGAAGCAGAAGAGCAAGTTCGCATCGTTCGTGAAAAGTTGAAAACAGCCCAATCTCGTCAAAAGAGTCAATATGACCGAAAACATAAGGCTATGACTTTCGAGGTTGACGAGAAGGCTTATCTTCGGGTTACCCCTCTGAAGGGAACCCATCGTTTCGGTATCAAAGGCAAATTGGCTCCTCGTTACATTGGACCTTTTCGCATTCTCGCTAAACGAGGAGAAGTTGCCTACCAGTTGGAACTACCTCCGCACCTCTCCAGAGTCCACGATGTCTTTCACGTTTCTCAACTCAGACGTTGCTTCTCGGATCCTATCCGTGGAGTGGACCACGAAACGCTTGATCTCCAAGATAATCTCACATATCGAGAATACCCCATTCGTATCCTCGATCAGGCCGAGCGTACCACTCGACGTCATAATATCAAGTTTCTCAAAGTTCAATGGTCGCACCATTCTGAGGATGAAGCAACTTGGGAAAGGGAGGATCGTCTTCGACTTGAGTATCCCGCCTTCCTCCCGGAGGAACCCAAATCTCGGGACGAGATTCTTTTGAGTGGGGGTGAGTTGTCACACCCTAGTTAGCTATGCATTAGAGTGTTGCATCATGTTCACTCTTTCATCAGAAACCTGAAATGGGGATGACAGAACCCCCAGTCCCCTCTGAAACCAATTAGGGTTTACTAAAAACTTTTTCAATGAACCTGAAATGCCCTTCTAAAATGCCCATCATTTTTGTCTTGGTTCAGAACCTCTGCCAAAAGTGATGCACATTTTCCTAGGCCATCTTAGGGTTTTTGAATTAAATCATAAATAATTGAATTTGGGCATTTAAAATTATATAAAATATTTAAATGCTCAAATATCTCCAAACTAAAATGTTTCATGTTGGAAATAATCCAACTATGGACCAGGAGTAGTTTGGTGATTTTAGGAGTTGCCTAAGTATTTTATTTAATTCAACAAAGTTGCAGAAGTATTAAAAAAACAGAAAACAGAAAGAAATGGAAAAACTTACCTGACGCCTGCTCCCGGCCCACCTGCCGGCCCAGCCCAGCGCCGCTCCAGCGAGCTGCTTGCCGGCCAGGCAGGCAGGCAGGTGCCCGGCGGCGACCGCAGCGCGCGCCACGCACCTGCTCGCCGCCTCGCCGCTCCCCGCGCCCGGTGACGTCGTGGATCAGCCTCCCTCGCTCCCCCGAACCCCCCAGACACCCCCTCCTCTCTCCAGCTCCTCCCCCTCGCGCTCCCCCGCCATGACCGACGCCACCATCGCCGTGCCTTCGTCGTAGCCGTGCTTCCCGCCGCCCGTGCGTCCTCTCATCGTGTCCAGGAGCTCCGCCGCTGTCCACTCCATCGAGCAAGCCGAGCCCCGAGCGCTCGCAACGCCCGAGTCCACCGCAACGACCTCGCCCGAACCGCCGTCGCCGGAGATCCCCTTCAACGCCGTCGTCGCTCCGGTCCATCTCCGGCCGCACCAAGGGCTTCGTCGCACTCACTGTGAGCTTAGCCATCTTTCCCCCCTCCTTTTCTTGCTCCCGAGCCGTGTAGCGACCTCCCGGAGCTCAACCGCACCCACCGCCGTGGAGCTCGTCGCCGACGTGCTCCCGGTCACCCTCCGACCACTCCACGGTGTCCATCATGCTCACCGTGTCACGTAGCACCTAGCTAGCTACTCCCCGCGCCTCGCCGACCCCTCTAGCGTCAAGTTCGTCTTCGGCCGAACCCCGGTGGCCGCCAAAGTCGTCGCCGGCGCCAACTCCGGCCACCCCGACCCCAACGGACTCCACCAAGAGCTGCGGCTCGTCCTCAGCTCCACTCCGGTGGTCTCCGCGACCCATTTGGTGGCCGAAACAGCCAAAACCACTTCCGCCGCCGCGTCGGGCTCGCCGGCGGCTAAACGCCGGTGCAGCCGACCCGGGTTTGACCACGGGTGGGCCCTGGTTGACTCCCCTGAGTCAATGACAGGTGGGGCCCAGCCCTGCTAATTAAACAGGTTTAGTTTTAATTAAATTTTAATTAATCTAATCACACTGACACGCGGGACCCACTGTCAGGTTTGACCCGGACGTGTCCCGTTGACCTGCTGACGTCAGGCTGACGCAATAATTGATTTTCTGGATTAATCTAATATAGGAAATTCCAGAATATAGTTTAAACTTCAAAAATTCATAACTTTTATTCTGTAACTCCAAATCAGACAAATTATATATGAAAAATGATCAGAAAAATCCAATCTATCCATCTGTACTATTTTCATGCATGACTAAACAAGTTAACTTGATGTTTAATGCAGAACAAGGAAAAACACTTTAAAGGACCATATTTGAGTTTGAAATTTGAATCTTTGATTCAAATTGGTACAAACCCTTCTGGTCTTAGTTGCATTAGCCCAACACACTCATATTGCTATGTTTCATGCATGCATCATATTGTTGCACATTGTTTGGTGATGGTTGTGTATCGGTGTTCTTGCGGCAGGTTCTGCCTCCGAGGAGTACCGTGATTACCCTAACGAAGAACCGTATCAGTGCATCGAACCATCAGGCAAGCAACCAACCATTTGATCATATCGATACAATCCCATGTTCTCGCTCCTGCTCTCTTTTACTGCATTAAGACAACGCGTTTCAAACTGCTGTGTGCTACGGTAGTTGAACCCATTTCCTCTGCATGACCTGTCATTGCCACAGTAACTAGATGAAACCCACTAGCATGTGTAGGAGTTGATTGAGCCATATGTATGTGTTGTTCCTACCTTGCTATGCCTGCTATGCTTAGAGTCGTGTCAGGTCTGGTTCATCTGGGTGATGGGCTAGAGTGAAATGATTATGTCGGTAATGAGAGTGGTGTGGTGAACACGATTTGGTAAAGGTATCGATGAGAGGCCATGTAGGAGTACATGGTGGGTTGTTTCATTGAAGCCGACCTTAAGCACTGAGATCTGTATGTGTGATTTAAGATACAGCTACTACCATGCATTGGGCCCTGAAATATGACCCCGCTCGACTTCTTATTCACCCTAGCTCTCTGTCCAGGAGTTGCAAGTAGTTTCTGGTGTTTGTAGCCTACTGGAGGCCGTGGACAGCGCTGACCGTAGGGGTGGGCTGTGATGCGGTAGGTACGTGGCCGGGTGTACCGAATACCCGTTAGGTATCTCGGGAACCCTGTTCACATCGTTCGGGGCCGTATGGGAAACCTCGGCCGGACTCCCTGCGGATGGAACCTGGATAGGCGATAAACCTGGACTAGAGGCTTAGGTGTTTAGGTAGGTCGTGGTCTACACCCACGTCGGCTTTCGCTTGAAGTCTGCCGAGCACATGTCGTGTGCAGACGCTAAGTGGTGGAAACATGTATGAAGAAGTACACCCCTGCAGGGTTATCATGATCTATTCGAATAGCCGCGTCCGCGGTAAAGGACTACTTGGTTGCCTATACAGTTCATAGACAAGTAAATGGAAACTACTAAAAGCCTCAAGATAAGTGTGAGTGCCGAGGATGGCTCTTCCGTAGGAAGACGGAGGTGGATCCTCGGTAGTGTATTGAAGTGGTGAGTAGTGGACTCGTGTGCGCAAAACCATTTCAAGTTGGAGTCTCGTAGGTTAGCCTAGCCAAGAGTCAAAGCTGGCTTGCTGCAATAACTCCACCAACCCTTCTTGATAATATGCATGTATGTAGGATCTGATGTAAGTCTTGCTGAGTACCTTTGTACTCATGTTGCTATAATTTACATTTTACAGAAGACGCTGCAACCCCTTCTGATGGGTTCTACGTAGACGTTGACATCAATGAGTAGGCTAAGGCCCAGGTGGTGATCCTGAGCTTGTGAAGGACCTCATAGTATAGCTAGGCTTTCCAAGCCTCTTCTATTTTTCTAGTTGTCTGTACTCAGACAAGTTACTTCCGCTGCTAGTTTGCATGACTGTATGACTTGAATGCTGGGTCGTGTGACCCGTACCTTTGTGTATGTTATGTATGGCTCACTGAGCCTTAAATAAAGTACTTGTGTCGTAGAGTCATGTTGTGATGCCTTGTTGTATTTGCACATATCGAGCATATTGTGTGTATGATTGAAATGCTTGGTATGTGTGGGATCTGACTATCTAGTTGTTTATCTTTAGTAGCCTCTCTTACCGGGAAATGTCTCCTAGTGTTACCGCTGAGCCATGGTAGCTTGCTACTGCTCTGGAACACTTAGGCTGGCCGGCATGTGTCCTTCTTCGTTCCGGTGTCTGTCCCTTCGGGGAAATGTCACGCATTGAGTACCGGAGTCCTGTTAGCCCGCTACAGCCCGGTTTACCGGAGTCCTGCTAGCCCAGTGCTACAGCCCGGACCCACTTGCTGATGACCGACACGTTCGAAGCTGGGTCATGGATGCCTGTCCCTGTAAGTCTGTGCCACTTTGGGTTTACGACTAGTCATGTCAGCCCGGGCTCCTTATCATATGGATGCTAGCGACACTATCATATACGTGAGCCAAAAGGCGCAAACGGTCCCGGGCGAAGGTAAGGCGACACCCGTGGGGATACCGTGCGTGAGGCCGCAAAGTGATATGAGGTGTTACCGGCTAGATCGATGTGACATCGAGTCGGGGTCCTGACAAATGTACTGGTAATTTGCTCTAAAAACTACAGTAGTAACTAGTAGTAGTGGTACATGCTCGTACTCAGACACAGACACACACACTAACTACTAGTACTAGTACTTCTCACATGCTGGCAAGACACCGTCGTTCTCCTTCCCGGCTTTTTCGGTGACACCCCACCGTGCTTGGATCTCCACCGACCTCTCCGCAGCAGCGCGTGCGTCCTCTTCTTTCTTGCTGCGGCAGGCCTATCTTTTCTTGAGTGCTTTTTGACTTTTCCGCTCCCTCTGTGCGGCTTTGGACGCCTCTTGATCTACCGCCCATTCGGCCTTGGCAGCTTCACATTCCTCCCACATAGGTGTGAGGTCGTGAGCGGCGATGAACTCGGCACGGCAGGATGCCATCGCTTCCCTACCATTTTGTGTGCGGTCGTGGGCGGCGAGGAACTCAGCGTGGTAGGCTGCCATCGCTTCCTTACCGGTTAGTGTGCAGCACGGTGGCATGAATGACGGTTGATGAGAGCTCTGGGGTGGAGTGGCCGTACAACCGTATAGTGCATTGGTTTGTTAAGAGCTCAAGGACATAAGACGAAGGAAATTTGGATTCCCCTTCAATCCTGGTCATTTATTACCGAGTAAAATGCATTGGCGAACTTGTCTTGATAGTTCACTATGATCATTGTATATGAGATATGGTGATTATACGGTCACTGGCTCAACGTATCGCTCCGTATTTGTCAGGTTGACCAGTTAAACAATCCGCATGCGCCTCATCAGCTCGTGTTCTTTATCTATCTACGCGGGCCTACCTGTCAATGAAGAAAGAAATAAAAACCAAAATTATGCGTATGTGGGGAATCAAACCACGGACTCATCGCTGCAATGCACACTCGTCAGCCAAATGATAATGAAATACTTTGCGTCAGACACTCACGCTCACGCTGTCAAAGCATGCTAATGCATGCATGTCGCCCTCTAAATCAAAGTCCTGCTCATGGCGCGACACAAATGGCAAGCCCATCACCTGCACGCCCCGGCGGTGCCTGACATTACTATTTAGACGTTTGATGGAGGCCTACGCGAACGCCGAGCATGTATTCACCTGGCTCAACACCAACGGTCATACTCGGAGCGCCTTGCTCATGTATATCATCCATCACAACGACAATCTATAAAACAGCCTAGCTAGAGAGGGTACTATGGTACGGAGTATGTACTATCATGAGCGACCGATCTCAGTGCCACTGCACATGAGCGTGTGTCTGAATGTTCATCCATTATTCGTAAGTTATGCATGGTTGTGTGGTGTCTAATGGTGGTTGTCGAACGCTACCTGGCGACAAGAGAGGTTGCATGGACGCCTGGTTGTCAATCGTGCCGCATATGCTTCAAAGGCTCGTCATCCATGAGCTCACATTTTACCACCACGCCAGCGTCTAACCGCCCTGGCCTACCGAAACCCCTTCCATCGCTAGCGCACGCTTCTCGCTGGAAACGGCCACCGTCTCTCCAGAACGTCAATGCCGCATTCACCAGACTTAACTGCAGGTGCAGTTGGTGTGTCAATGACATGTGGGCCAGATGCCTGTTGGGCCCACATGTCAGTAACCCAACGCACCTGCAGTTAAGTCACTGAAGCAGCGTCCGCATTCACGCCCGAAGAACCTACTCCGGCGCTAGCCGTCCATCCGTCTGCCGTGGCTCATTGCCATTCGCCTGCTATATTAACCTGAGCCCCAGCTCCCATTCATAGCCAAAGACCCACACTCATTCTCCTCCGGTCCCTTCCTTCTGTCGGCACCACTCCAACCATGGCCTCCTGGCGCTCTGAAGCTCTCTTGGACGTACTGTCGTAGGAGCAGACGAGGGACATCGGCAGCTTCGCTCCGGGTGACGGTGTCCTGGACTAGGGGGTACTCACAACGTCGTCTCCCAATCAGTTAGATTGGGCCGAGGACCCCCATGGCCGTATACTCATGGGCTAGTTCGGACAGTTGCCGCATACAAGGAAGATTCCACAAGACTTGGTGATCAAGACAAGGACTCCTCCCCACCGGCGTATTCGGCTAGGACTCTTGTTATCCTAGGCCTCTGGTACATTATATAAATCGAGGCCAGGCTAGTCGATAGATTATGATATTACTCATCATACCTCTAGGGTTTAGACCATAACATATGATCTCGAGGTAGATCAACTCTTGTAACCCCTATACTCATTATAGTCAATCAAGCAGCATGTAGGGTATTATCTCATCAAGAGAGCCGGAAGCTGGGTAAAATCCCGTGTTCATGTTACCATTGATCCTAAGACGCACAGCTTGGGACCCCCTACCCGAGATTCGCCGGTTTTGACACCGACATTGGTGCTTTCATTGAGAGTTCCATTGTGTGATCGGCGAAAGGATCAATGGCTCGACTGCAGGTCAACTGCAACATCGGTTTCTTCATCACCAGCTTGACTGGTCACCTTGGCTTGACCGAGGACTGCGCCCTACCTCCGATCATCATGTTCGGATGTGGGCCTTCATCAACATCAAATCCGATCTCTATTAAGATCATGGAGGAGTCATCCATGGAGCTCGGGGGCTCAACATAAACATTGCCCTCGGGCAACCGTGCTGTTTTTCTGTACAACAAACTCGTATCCGCCGCCACCGCCTCCTCGAGTGTCGCCTAAACGATTTCTCCAGTGTAATTATGTGGAATTAAGTCTACAACAACCCTGCAAAATTTTTGTCGAGTTCCGGTGGAGGAATCTCCGGCAATCTCTGATACACCGGAGCCCTGTTGAATCTGGATGAGAATCCGGACGAGTTTGGAGCGGGGTGCCCAGCATCTATCTCGGACGTCCTTTGGAAGATCCAACCGTTGATCAGCTGCGGAATTCCCATATCTACAACCTGCCAAATATTCAGCTCGATCCGACCGTCCAAACTCCGGGAACCTTCCGATTAGTGCATCACTTTTCGGATCTGTTTTCTACGCGAGAACAAATTCGACCCAAGTTCATCTTCTTTATGAACGGGATTTCAGACATTCTTTTTGAAGGACGTTTTCGTATGGGGTATTGTGTTCTATTCTCAAACACATCCCACTATTATTAAAATTATTCTTACAATACGAACTTCACCGTCGCGCCGGTGTCAAACCAGCTCGACAACATCACTCCATGGCGGCCGACATGCGTTAGACACATTGTCGCTTTGTTGAGCCGAGCTCAACTTCTTCGGATCACCATCTCGGCCAGCCGAACAATAGTTCGGCATCGTGAAGGATAAATCGTCACCAACATCAACGTCCCACAGATCACACGGAGCGGGCACACCGGCATCACCGCGCGGTCACTTCATCAACCAGCATTGACTGCGTCACAAGTTACGACCTGCCTCGGCATAGCCGCACTGTTGCTTCTTCAAGCCGATATCCATCACGCCGAACTACTTCAACACCTCGTCTAACATGGTAGCTGCAACGCCTCCTTATCAACCTGCTCCGTCACCTCGGCTAGACCGAGGACTTCTCCATCTCTTCATTGACTTACTTCGGAGACTTCGGCGTCACCAGCCAACCAGTTTCATCACATTAGCTGGATCATGGGCTTCGCTGTGGTGAGCCAACCTTTGCTAGGATCGCCATGACATTGCTTCATCACCCATCAGGCAATGGTTGTGCGGATCGAGTCCCAATTTTGGGAGTAACCTTTCTTCGAACCGCTACAACAAATAAACCAGGTGCTATTAATCCCAGCAATTTTTTGCTTGTTTGGGTTTATTTTTTCCAAGGAATTATTAGTCTTCTTTCTTCCATCATATATACACAGGTCTATCAAATGGTGGCCGCATTAATGACGGTTGCGAGGTGGTTCGGTCAGTTTCCGTGCATAGTTCGGCGAACGCCGTATCCGGAACACGGACCAAGCTGTGAATTCAGGCTTTGTCATGCCTTCATTGCGTCACGCCGACGCCCTGCATCGACACTGACCTCGACACTCAGGCCATATCTCTTTCATTATTTACTTCATGTGTATTAAACAAGTAGAAGAATTTTTTTATATACATTATTATCTCTATTTGTCATTTCTTTTGGTTCGCACTATTTTATCTGTGCAGCCAATCAACTCAGACTGAGCCGTGTTGTCGCCTTGGCGCGCCAACCTGCTCCATTACCGCGGCTGGACTGGGGGCTTCATCTTCTCGGAGTGCCGGACTCTCTGCTCGGCCACCTTGGGACCAGCCTGGGGGCTGGAACCCTGTCCCACATCAAGCTCGGACCGCATCATCAATGCCGAACATATCAACCAGCTAAGTTGCTTTCATGCTCAAAAACTTTAAGTCTTAAATTTTATTCGGTTTGAACAAGCATTATACTTTTTTGGCAAAAAGTTGCTTGTGAAAAAATTCCCTGTACAAACTTTGTTTGTGACACACATATTCAAATACCCGGTTTATTTGGGGGCTCCCTTGATGGAGCTTTTCCTCTTGCATATGATTATACTTGTACGGCTTCATTCCTTGTTCGTGTATTACGCCACAATATGCACCATGTTGACTTAAGCGACTTGCAAGCTGGGTTGCCTGGCTCCTGTGCTTACCCCTACGTTCCCGATTGTTCGGCTAGGGAGTAAAGGGAGCACCTCTGCGATTGTCACGATCGATTCATCCGAGCCGGACTTCAGACTGGGTGAAGCCGAAAGCTAGCGCTCTTACTATTTTCAACAATGGTCGGCACACAACGGAACTCATGAGTACAAAAATCTATGGCACAAGTCTCGTAATAACAATGAACACCGAAGAAAGGTATCGCTGGGGGTACTATTTTCTTCGAAGATGCTTCTTACACTTTGTTAGTAATATAGCATAAGTTCCCTAAGCGTGCTTTGTCTGTTACAGCCTTATGGCCTAATTGCCTGGTTATCGGAAACACCGTCGATATTCTCGACAGGGGGAGTACATAACACTTTTCGGTCCTTGACTGAAGAGGGAGAAGTAGACGGTCGGTTAAGACGCTATAAAGTTCGGTTGGACACATATATGATCATTATACATAAAATTCTTTTACCCAAGTGACTTGGGGGCTCTTAAATTTATGTGAGCTATTTTATAATAAGTGTTCTTCTTCCTAGTCGTTGCAAAGTCCTTTTTTTCTATCACTCCTCTTTTTGACGCGAGTGTGTGGTCAATAGCCGGATTTCGCTCTCAAAGCCGTACTCCGCCTTCGGGATAGGAGGTTGAAGCCGTAGGCTGACCCGCTTGAAGTCTTGAGATAGGATGTGTCATGTTAAAGCACGACAGAAGCACAATTTTTTCTCTAAGACCAACTTTTTGATTGGCACCGAACAATTAATCTAGTTCAGACGTCGAGCTTTTACTGACCTTTTTTGGTTTTCCAACCCTATGGCACTTTTTCAACTATTTGTGTGTTTTCCGCATAAGTCTCGCAGTGCAATGCCGGACACCTTTAGAGATTCGGCAAAAATTCTCGGATATTACTATATATGCATCGGTTTCTAATTGTGTCTTCGGTCGATAGTTGGGTTGCCCGACTCCTGTGCTTGCCTCCTACATTCCACTTTGTTCGGTTAGGTGTGCAAAAGGAGCACTGCGATTGTGCTTCCAGCTCACATGGTTAAGCACCTCGGTGGAGAAAGCCGAAAACTGACTATCACAATAAAGCATAAACCGGTCAGCGATCCGATGACTATATCAAATGACGGGCCATTCATAACATTGGCCGAAGTGTTTATGCTTGATCTCGGTTGTTGCCGAACACTAAGAGGGGGGCTACTTGCTGGCCTCCCAACTTTAAAATCCCATGACTAAGTGAAAGTTATAAAGCCTGCATATCTGATTGCCTCGTTTTCGCCAACACAACCGCCTTCGGGCACCGAGACATCGGCTAAGGGTTGTTTTGTTATTCCGAAAACACCCTGCATAGCATCTACAAGGGGTTAGAAGCCGATGATGGGCCACTTTCAGATTATAAATGGTCGCAACGGGAGTGAAAATTTGGGTTCATCTAGACCATAGAGTTTGGAAGCTTTTCCCGAACTAAAATCCTCAGTATTTTCCTCCCACATTGATCGGAACTGAGGTTTCATGATCATGCTTAGCATGACAACCCAAAGAAAGGAACCGATAGTGGGACTATTTTCTTTGGATGATGTTTCTTATGTTAAACAATAATATAACATGTCTCTCTGCGTACCTTTGTTTATAAAACTGTATGGCCGGATTGCCTTGTTTGCCGTAAATCTTTTTCCTCATAAAGGCTTTATAAAGTGGGAAAAACACTCCTCGGCTACTGGTCGAGGAGGTTGAAGCCGATGGCCGGTCAACAAAGTTTTGTACAGTGCGGATCCGAGCATTGATAATGTAAAGTACTTGGATACATAGAATCCTTACACATAACTTGTGATTTTACTTTGGATATCGATCCTTAATTCGGCCACCCGTGCCCACATTAAGGCTCGGGGGCTACTGGGCTTCGTGCTTATTATTTACAAATATTAAAGGGGTACATCGATCCCCTGATCTTGTGTCGCCACCCGACCAGTGTCTCAGGGGCTACTGCAATGCTTGTCCAATGCAGAAAATTTAAAGTGCAATATAGTTTTCGAGGAGATTATTATCCTCAGGTTGGTCGGCTGCACCCAACCTGAGTTTCGAGGACTTTGCACACTGCGTTTATATTCCTATGTATGCTGCAGAGCTAGGAGTTGATCCTCAGGCCGATTTCGCGCATCGACCTGAGTCTCAGGGGCAACTAGGATCAATGGTTTCATGTTTTCCTTCAGGTGCATCTCGGGTTTTAGACGCACACACCTTGAGGGATACATGCTATATATCTCGGCAGAGAATAAATTGGACCAATCAAAATATCAGCCCGCAGTCAGGGGTGGTGCACCACCTCGGAAGAAGTCCATCATTAAACTCGGGCGCCAGTGGCTGGCTCCATAGAGGGCATTTCCGGAATTAAGCTCAGCTAAACTCCTTCAACTTTTTGAACCCAGATGATGTATGACATCTCAGATATAGTCCGGCGTTGGAGCTCGGATACAGTCGGGCGTTGGAGCTTGGACACAGTCCGGCGTTGGAGCTTGGATACATTCCGGCGTTGGAGCTCGGAAGCAGTCCGACGTTGGTGCTTGGCTGCAAAAGATACCTCGAATGCAATCCGGCGTTGGAGCTCGGATGCAAGAGGATACCATGCGGTTTCCTTGCTCCCTGATATCGGAAAGAATACTTCCGTTCGCCAACATGTGGGACGTCAACCATCCTGGTCCACTTGCCATGCATGCATAACTCCAAAGGAGAGTCACCCCGGTCGTCGCGCCACAGTAATAATGACTAATGAGCCGTCAAATCACAGGCCCAACCTTTCCCACTTTGAAGTTGCTCGGACGAAGGAACCATCATGACTTTGTTGAATTCCGCTTCTTGAAGAAAACTACTTTACCAGCAGTACTGCTAGCTATAGTAGTTACTCTAACAGAGGCCTCCTTTCGTTCATAGGATAGGAATTTTGTAGGAATATGAAAATCATAGGAAGTGAGATGACATGCATCTCAATTCCTATAGAGAAAGAGATGCTATTTGATGCATAGGATATGAATTTTTCAATTGAGTCTAGGCTAATGTACTGGTAATTTGCTCTAAAAACTACAGTAGTAAATAGTAGTACTGGTACATGCTCGTACTCAGACACAGACACACACACTAACTACTAGTACTACTACTTCTCACATGCTGGCCACATGCTGTCGTTCTCCTTCCTGGCTTTGTCGGCGACACCCCACCGTGCTCGGATCTCCACCAACCTCTCCGCAGCAGCGCGTGCGTCCTCTTCTTTCTTGCAGCGGTAGGCCTCTCTTTTCTTGAGTGCATTTTGACTTTTCCGCTCCCTCTATGCGGCTTTGGACGCCTCTTGATCTACTGCCCATTCGGCCTTGGCAGCTTCAAATTCCTCCCACCTAGGTGTGAGGTCACGAGCGGCGATGAACTCGGCACAGCAGGATGCCATCGCTTCCCTACCATTTTGTGTGCGGTCGTGGGCGGCGAGGAACTCGGTGTGGCGGGATGCCATCGCTTCCTTACCGGTTAGTGTGTAGCACGGTGGCATGAACGACGCTTGGTGAGAGCTCTAGGGTGGAGTGGCGGGACAACCATATAGTGCATTGGTTTGTCAAGAGCTCAAGGACATAAGACGAAGGAAATTTGGATTCCCCTTCAATCCTGGTCATTTATTACCGAGTAAAATGCATTGGCGAACTTGTCTTGATAGTTCACTTTGATCATTGTATACGAGATATGGTGATTATACAGTCACTGGCTCAGTGTATAGCTCCGTATTTGTCTAGTTAACCAGTCAAACAGTCCGCATGCGCCTCATCCGCTCGTGTTCTTTATGTATCTACGCGGGCCTACCTATCAATGGAGAAAGAAATAAAAACCAAAATTATGCATATGTGGGGAATCAAACCACGGACTCATCGCTACAACGCACACTCATCAGCCAAATGATAATGAAATACTTTGCGTCAGACACTCACGCTCACACTGTCAAAGCATGCTAATGCATGCACGTTTCCCTCTAAATCAAAGTCCTGCTCATGGCGTGACGCAAACGACGAGCCCATCACCTGCGTGCCCCGGCGGTGTCTGACATTACTATTTAGACGTTTGATGGAGGCCTACGCGAACGCCGAGCATGTATTCACCTGTCTCAACACCAATGGTCATACTCGGAGCGCCTTGCTCATGTATATCGTCCATCACAATGACAATCTATGAAACAGCCTAGCTAGAGAGGGTACTATGGTACAGAGTATGTACTATCATGAGCGACGGATCTTAGTGCCACTGCACACGAGTGTGTGTCTGAATGATTCATCCATTATTCGTAAGTTATGCATGGTTGTGTGGTGTCTAATGGTGGTCGTCGAAGGCTAGCTAGCGACAAGAGCGGTTGCATGGACGCCTGGTTGTCAATACATGTCGCATATGCTTCAAAGGCTCGTCATCCATGAGTTCACAGTTTACCACCACGCCAGCGTCTGACCGCCCTGGCCTACCGAAACCCCTTCCATCGCTAGCGCGCGCTTCTCGCTTGAAACGGCCACCGTCTCTCCAGAACATCAATGCCGCATTCACCGGACTTAACTGCAGGTGCAGTTGGTGTGTCAATGACATGCGGGCCAGATGCCCGTTGGGCCCACATGTCAGTAACCCAACGCACCTGCAGTTAAG
Source organism: Triticum aestivum (assembly GCF_018294505.1). Lineage (NCBI taxonomy): Eukaryota > Viridiplantae > Streptophyta > Magnoliopsida > Poales > Poaceae > Triticum > Triticum aestivum. Next base: position 170,695,898 of record NC_057813.1, read on the forward strand.
TCACTGAAGCAGCGTCCGCATTCACGCCCGACGAACCTACTCCGGCGCCAGCCGTCCATCCGTCTGCCGCGTCTCATTGCCATTCGCCCGCTATTTTAACCTGAGCCCCAGCTCCCAGCCATAGCCAAAGACCCACACTCATTCTCCTCCAGTCCCTTCCTTCTGTCGGCACCACTCCAACCATGGCCTCCTGGCGCTCTAAAGCTCTCTTGGACGTACTGTCGTAGGAGCAGACGAGGGACATCGGCGGCTTCGCTTCGGGTGACGGTGTCCTGGACTAGGGGGTACTCACCATGTCGTCTCCTGATCAGTTAGATTGGGCCGAGGACCCCCATGGCCGTATACTCATGGGCCAGTTCGGACAGTTGCCGCATACAAGGAAGATTCCACAGGACTTGGTGATCAAGACAAGGACTCCTCCCCACCGGCGTATTCGGCTAGGACTCTTGTTATCCTAGGCCTCTGGTACATTATATAAACCGAGGCCAGGCTAGTCGATAGATTATGACATTACTCATCATACCTCTAGGGTTTAGACCACAACATATGATCTCGAGGTAGATCAACTCTTGTAACCCCTATACTCATTATAGTCAATCAAGCAGCATGTAGGGTATTATCTCATCAAGAGAGCCCAAAGCTTGGTAAAATCCCGTGTTCATGTTATCATTGATCCTAAGACGCACAACTTGGGACCCCCTACCCGAGATCCGACGGTTTTGACACCGACACCGGGTGCGCTCCAAAGCTATCTTCAACGTACTGTCGCAGGTAGGGGTGGGCAAAAAAACTGAGGACCAAAGACCGGAGCCGAAAAAACCGGGACCGAAGCCGAACAAACCAAGGACCGAAACTTCGGTTGTTTAATCGGTCACAGAACTTCAGAAACCGATCTTACATCAATGAATTCGGTCGGTCGATTGTGTTGACCGAATATACCGAAATAACCAAACACACGCAGGCACCACATCATGTGTATTAAGGCTAGCGTACTAAGCCCAAAGTCGCATCCCCGTCAGCCCATTAACTACGCTCCAAAAAAGCCCAATAACGATAAAAGGCCTTTTCCAGCCTTTTCCTCTGCCACAAACACACACGCAACTCCACGCCAAATCCTATTTGGCGCCCGTTGCGCCCGATACAGCTATATCCACAATCGGGCGCACACCCCCTTCCTTCTTCACTCGCTACTAACGGGCCGGCCCATCACAACGTTCACTATAGGTTTTTATAGCGCAAAAAAGACAGCTCGGCGGAGAATCAAACCCCCACCAAACGCTACGTGAGACAACTCAACAACCACCGCGCCACCAAGCTTGATGTGATAACATACATCTTTTCTACACTTTCTTATTTCGCCTTTTCTTTTTCCCTTTTTTTTAAAATTCGAGAAAATGTATTTCTTCGCTTTTTTCCGGAAAAATGATGAACTTTTTGTTTACAAATTCAATGAACTTTTTTCATAATCAATGAACTTTTTTCAAATCTAGCGAACTTTTTTTCAACTTCGATGAACTTTTTTTGAATCTGATGAACTTTTTTCCAAATTCGATGAACTTTTCTTCAGAATCTTTGAACTTTTTTTAAATTCGATGAACTTTTTTTAAATTCAATGAACTTTTTCTAAAATTTGATGAACTTTTTTTCGTATTCGACAATTTTTTAGAAAATTTGATGAATTTTTTTCCGAATTTGATGAACTTTTTCCTAAGAACCATAGTATGTACTGTAGAAAACCGGTTGGTTTTTTTCCTAAGAGAAATCATGACATAATGTAGCAATTTTGGGGAAGAGAAAAAAAACAAGCGATCGAGCCTGCTGCGTGAACCAGCGATCGAGCGATCGAGTGGGCGGCTAGCGAGCGGGAGCCAGCGCGCGTTGCTGGGCCAAGCCCATGCAAGCGACGCAGTGGGTGCTGGGTTCGCTCGCGGGCGCTGAAGGCGCTGGCGAGGAGCTCTCCAACTCCACGTCGTCTCGTGGATTCGCTAGAGTTTTTGCCCTCAGTCCCTCACATGCAGCCCTAAACGCATCGTCGCCTCCTCTATTTTCCCTATCTGGCCCAATACCAGCGGCCGCCGGCTGCGTGCATGCACGGGCACCCATGTGTTCTGCATGGTGGCTCCTGACGGCGCTCATGGCTCCCTCGCGATGGGCGATGGCCGGCGACATACTTCCACGCATTCGTGGGCTCGCGGCCAGCATCTCTTCATGGCTGGCTGCCCGCTTCCGGTGATGCATCATCCCGTGTATGCTACAGATGTTTCCATTGATTCCTGTTCGCTTGTTCACATTTTCTTGGCCAAGGTTGGACTCTCGGTTTCTTCCTCCCAGTCAACATATCGGGTCTCTTCGGTAGTAACCGAGCACCGAACCGATTTATCGGTGGACCGAAGTCTCGGTCACTGATTTCTACGAAGACCAATCGGTCAGAAAAAGCAGAAAACCGATTTTGAAAAAAAAACGAGGCACCAAACCGATTTCTTTGGTCTAACTGAATGCCCAGGCCTAGTGGCATGAGCAAACGAAGGAGACCACCGGCAGCCCCCGGCTGCCCTCCGCCGCCACGACCACGAAACCGGCGCACGTGTGCGGGCGCAGCCGGCAGCAAGGAAGAGTAGTGCACGGTAGGTCACTGCCGCTCTGGTCCCAGGAAGGCCACCGCTACTCCACTCAATCGACGCCAAGCTTGGTGGGGTAAACATCGGCGACCAATTAGCTGCTTGACATCAACGTGGAGGCAGAAATCTTCAGAACCTTGTGCTCCGGAGGAGGAGGTTATCGAGGCAGATGAGGAGGAGGCAAAGGCAATGGATGGCTTTCTCGGGTTCATGGCCGAACATGGTGGTCGGCAACCGGCGATCATTTAAATTAGGTTTACAGTAGGTTTTAGTACAGTTTGTGCGAAATATGTAATGAATTTTGTCCAGTTTGTAGGAAAAGTTTTCAAAATGTAACGAATTTCATCCGGTTAATTTGAAATTTGCTTTGTTTGCACGAATTTCGTCTGGTTAGTTCATATAGTTGTCGAAAGGTATGCGGGGAGCATTGGATGGCATCCATCAGTGTCCTCGGACAGATGCCAGTGTAAATTTGTGGGCCAGCGCTGGAGATGCCCTAACTATCATGCTATAATCACTAACAGTGCTCCGTTATTTGGCAGGGAACAGTTATCCCTTGATCAAAATCAGATCCGCAATGTTTCGCACTCCTCCCACGTAAGAGTGTCAACTCTTGCTTACATAAAAATGGAGCAAGTGGACGGCATTGTACCACGTCATATCACTCAAACTAGCCCGCCTAACGAGCGGTAAAGCACCGCCCTCGTCATTTTGTTCTAGATTTCTATTGCTCTATCGCGCGAAAATGTTAGCTTTGCAAGTTCTAAAGGAAAAGGCAGCACACTTACGACTCATACGCGTCGCACCCCCCGACAGTCTGGCTCGCACGCCGCTCACCAGAGGGGACACGCGTTGTCTTGCAATTTCACTAACATGTGGGACTGCAATTGAATAAGCCGTCGATAGCCGAAAACTAATTGCTCGGCGGCCATCGGCTGAGAAGAGAGAGTTGGGGGAGGGAGAAGAGATCGCCCGCCCACCGCGCACGGACTCCAAGAAATATATGGTTATAATGTGAGGTGGGCCATGCTGGAGTCTGGACCGCTTCCAAGCCCGCTCTGACCGCCTTGGCCCCTCAGACGCCAGCTGCCCGCCGCATGCATGCATAGCAAGTAGTACCAGTAAAATACTGGGCTATAAGCCCGCTTATATGGAGAGAGAGGCATTGACAAAGTCAAGGAGTGGGCTCTACAAGAGCCCATCTCTACACGTGCTCCTAGGTATAAAATATAATTCTAAAAAAAGAGGCATAAAAAACAATTGTGTCTAAAAAAAGAAAGGTAAAAAACATTTGAGAGGAAATATATAGAGAGAAAGTGAGAAAAAGTTGTAACCTTATAGCCAACCTTATAGTCAACAGTATGGTAGTATTACATGAGGAAGGAGGGAGTGGTGCACATGCCAAGTTCACTGGGCTGCCGTGTTTCACACTCCTCTGTCGTAACAGTGGAGACAATAGCTTTCATCAAAAATAAACAATGAATACTCGTTTCTCGTCCTCTATATCGGAAAGAATACTTTCATTCGCTTACATGTGGGATGTCGACCATCCTGGTCCACTTGCCATGCACAAAATTATCCTGGTCTACCCCGGTCGTATCACAGGTCCAACCTTTCCCACTGTAAGTTGTTCGGTCGAAGGAACCATCATGACTTCGTTGAATTCCACTTCTTCGAGAAAACTTACTATACCCGCAATACTGCTACTGAGGGAGTCCTGGATAAGGGGGTATCCGGACAGCCGGACTATATACTTTGGCCGGACTGTTGGACTATGAAGATACAAGATTGAAGACTTCATCCCGTGTCCGGATGGGACTCTCCTTGGCGTGGAAGGCAAGCTTGGTGATCCGGATTATAGATCTCCTTCTCTGTAACCGACTCTGTGTAACCCTAGCCCCCTCCGGTGTCTATATAAACCAGAGGGTTTTAGTCCGTAGAACAACAACAATCATACCATAGGCTAACTTCTAGGGTTTAGCCTCTACATCTCGGGGTAGATCAACTCTTGCAATACTCATATCATCAAGATCAATCAAGCAGGAAGTAGGGTATTACCTCCATCGAGAGGGCCCAAACCTGGGTAAACATCATGTCCCCAGTCTCCTGTTACCATTAGCCTTAGACACACAGTTTGGGACCCCCTACCCGAGATCCGCCGGTTTTGACACCGACATTGGTGCTTTCATTGAGAGTTCCTCTATGTCGTCGCGATAAGGCTTGATGGCTCCTTCAATCATCAACAACGATATGGTCCAGGGTGAGACTTTCCTCCCAGGATGTATCTTCGTATTCGGTGGCTTCACACTGCGGGCCAACTCGCTTGGCCATCTGGAGCAGATCGACAGCTACGCTCCTGGCCATCAGCTCAAGTTTGGAAACCTAAACTACACTGCCGATATCCATGGAGATTTGATCTTTAACAGATTCAGGCCCATGTCAGGAGCACCGAACGATCACGACGTGCATGACTTAGATCTGTCGTCGGACAGTATTCGGAACATCACGCCTGCTACGGCTCCGGACTTCGATCCAGAGCAGATCGTGCCTTCTGAGGACGGGTGGATGGACCCCGCCCCGGAGGCCGCACACTCATCGACGTTGGAGCCGAACACAGACTCCTCCTTTGAGCAAATCTGTATCTCCGGACCCCCGGACTTGTCTCAAGTCGTGGGTCCCGAACCGCGTGCATCCATGCCCATCGAGTCTGACCGGGCCCCAATCATGGAGTTCACTGCTGTGGATATCTTTTAGCACTCCTCCTCGGGTGATGTGCTAAATTCGTTAAAGTCTCTCTCTCCGTCAAGAGATACCTGGCCGAACTATGTTCAGCTTGAGTGGGAAGCAGGCGACGAAGAAATTCGTTACCCACCCACCACCCACTTAATAGCCACTGTCGACGACTTGACCGACGTGCTTAACTACGACTCCGAAGACATCAACGGTATAGACGAGGATGCCGGAGAAGAACAAGAACCACCGCCCACAGGGCGCTAGACAGCCACCTCTTCATATGTTGTATATATGGTGGACACCCCCAAAGAAAACAATGGCGATGAGGCAACAGAAGACAACCCCTCAGGGTGGAAATCAAAGCATGGGCGCCATCGGCGTCGCTTTAGGCCCCGCCACAGCAATATCGGCACAGGAGATGAAAACAATCCGGATACTACCACAGATGTATACAACACTGATCAGCCTGCCTTTGAACAGGCCGAATAGGAGCACGGGCATGCTAGCCCAAGAAAACAGGCGACAGACGGAGATTTGAAGGATGAAAACTATATGTCGCTCCCCGAAGACAAGGTGAGCCTAGGCAACGACGAATTCGGCGTGCCTAAGGATCCCACGGAGCAAGAGCGTTTCAAGCGCCGGCTCATAGCCACTGCAAGAAAACCGAAGAAGCAAAAGCAGCTACAAGACAGACGGACTAAGGTTCGGGCAGCCGAGGAATATGGACTCGAGCGCCAAATAAAATGCTACCGAAAGCACAGGCTGCTACCTCAATTTGAGGAGGAGGCACTAAAAGCCAAACGCCAGCCTACACCCCGCCTCCAATACACTACGGCCAGGGGATACTCACAAGACCAGCAACACATGCTAAACAACAACATAGCAGGCGCCCCGGGCACATCGCAGCCAGGAACAACGTCTACAAAACTCGGAGCAGCAAATATAAGTGCCCCAAGACGAAGGATAATGCCCAGGACACGTCCATCAATACAGGAGCCCGTAGCCCTCAGCCCGTTCAGCAGGAGAAGACTCCTCAAAATAATAATTCGGGCCCATCCAGCCTGAGCCGCATACTCGATCGCCCATGTCAAATTCATGGTACCCCAGGAACGACAACCAATCATACCAATAGAGAATGATGGGTCTTTAAACAGGTCATCAGGTCGGCATTGAAAACGATAAGAGGGGGTCTCAGAGCAAGAAGCCCAGATCATCAAACAGCATAGGGCAAAAGAAATTTCTTCCGTCAACCAAAGCCGTGAACACAACAAGCACCATCCACATAGGAGCAGATGTACACTCTTCGGGATGTCACCTCAACAAAGCAAGTTGCCCCGTCGTATAAATATACGACCGATCATCTTTGATCGACTAGACTGTCCGGCCAATATCAACCAGATGTATTACCCTATTGGCGATGACAACAGTCCAAACTTGCTACATAAGGACACGGTGCGTCGGATAGCGATTGATCACTCAAGGATCAGACCCACTAAAAAACTCATTTCAGAGTGTCATAACAAGGCGCGAAGGTCATTTAGGCCCCTCTACCCTGGAGATGGTCTTCGGATCACCGGAATATTGCCATATCGAAGAATAAATCTTCGACATTACACCTCTAGGTAGTGGCTATTCAGCACTACCAAGATAAACTACGACTCAACGCATTATAACACAATGCCTACGGCAACCTTAAAACACCAGACCCACGTAATGTAGTAACAATTATGGACAAGATTGAGCTTCACCTCGGCACCGAAAAGTATTCGGCCACCTTAGTAACAGAAGCAGCGAGTCGCGGCTTTTTCAATCGAACCTTGATTCGATAGCCAAACTCCCGGACACCGATAAAGGAGTCCGAACTACTTCACGATACCTTAGCCTGATCAGGGCTCAAATAGACCGTCCGGCATAAGCTAGACGGGCCACATCCCACGGCTCAGCCGCTATGCGGCACACACACACCTTTAGAATTTTTTGCGGGTTTACCTTTACGCAAAACTGGACCGGCGGCATGGAATCAGCTCGGACGCACAAAGGGGGAATCTTCACCCCACCCGAATACAATCCGGATACTACTTCGGATCTATGCATAGCTCCCTACCGCCCAGTCCCAACAGGTTCTGCCATCATGCCTCTCTTTTATAACATGCACCGTACTCATACGCATAGCCATATTACTTGAATACAACACGTAGAGTCATTTGACACATATTTCTATCATTTCTCACCGACATTTTGTCAGGACCCCGACTCAATGCCACATCGATCTAGCATGTAACACCTCATATCACTTTGTGGCCTCACGCATGGTATCCCCACGGGTGTCGCCTTACCTTTGCCCGGGACCGTTTGCGCCTTTTGGCACACGTATATGATAGTGTCGCTAGCATCCATATGATAAGGAGCCCGGGCTGACATGCCTAGTCGTAAACCCAAAGTGGCACAAACTTACAGGGACAGGCATCCATGACCCAACATCAAACGTGTCGGTCATCAGTGAGTGAATCGAGGCTGTAGCACTGGGCTAGCAGGACTCCGGTGAACCGGGCTGTAGCGGGCTAACAGGACTCCGGTATTCATCGCGTGACATTTCCCCGAAGGGATAGACACAGGAACGAAGAAGGACACATGCCGGCCAGCCTAAGTGTTCCGGAGCAGTAGCAAGCTACCATGGCTCAGTGGAAGCACTAGGAGACATTTCCCGGTAAGAGAGACTACTAAGGATAAACAACTAGATAGTCAGATCCCACACATACCAAGCATTTCAATATCATGCACACAATATGCTCGATATGTGCAAGTACATCATGGCATCACAACATGACTCTACAACTCAAGCATTTATTCAATAGGCTCCGAGGAGCGAGATATTACAATCATGGGTCTCATGACCCAACATTCAGAGCATACAAGTCAAAGCACATGCGGAAGCTTAACATGTCTGAGTACAGACATCTACAAAAGAAAAAGGCTGAGAAGCCTGACTATCTACCAGATCCTGCCGAGGGCACAAGATCGTAGCTGAGGTAACAAGCTAAACGTCGAAGTCCACGAGGAACTACTAGCGAGACTGAAATCTCTCTGCAAAAACATAAATTAAGCAACGTGAGTACAAATGTACCCAGCAAGACTTACATCAGAACTATCTACATATGCATCATTATCAACAAAGGGGGTGGTGGGGTTTAACTGCAGCAAGCCAGCTTTGACTCGGTGGCTAACCTGAACTACGACTGCAAGTAACTCTTTTGAGGTGGCGCACACGAGTCCACATATTCACCATATCAATACACCACTATGGATCCGCTCCCGTCTCCCTACGAGAATGCCATCCATAGCACTCACGCTTATCTTGCGTATTTTAGAGTATCCACTTTCACTTGTCTATGAACTGTACAGGCAACCCAGAAGTCCTTTACTGCGGACACGGCTATTCGAATAGATCATATTAACCCTGCAGGGGTGTACTTCTTCACACACTCTCTCACCACTTACCACCGTTTACACGACATGTACTTGGCAACCTTCAAGCGGAAGCCCAGCGAGGGTGTCGGCCACGACCTGACTAACCACACAAGTCTCTCGTCCAGGTTTATCGCCTATTCGGGTTCCATCCGCAAGAAGATCCGGCCGGGGTGTCGCTCACGGCCCCAAACGATGTGTGCAGGGTTCCCAAGCCCACCTCAACGGGTGGATCTACGCTTGGTACACCGTGCCACGGTGCCTAGTCTGTCCCAAGCCCGACTGTACCGGGTACCACTTGGTAGACTACTACACTACCTACAAACACCAGAAACTAGTTGCAACTCCTGGACAGGGATCAAGTTGATTAATAAGTTGAGAGAGTCAATTAAGGATCCCAATGTGTGGTAGTAGCTGTTCATGGATCACAAACACAGAACTCAGTTCCTGAGGACGGCTGCTATGAGACAACCCACCATGTACTCCTACATGGCCTCTCACCGCTACCTTTACCAAATCGTGTTCACACACTTAGCTCACACACAGTAGGACATGTTCACACGCCTCTGATTCATCCCCGATGAATCAGACCTGACTCAACTCTAAGCAGTAGCAGGCATGACAACAAGCATGAATGAGTAGGCACATCAGGGCTCAAACAACTCCTACTCATGCTAGTGGGTTTCATCTATTTACTGTGGCAATGACATGTCATGCAAAGGATAAAGGGGTTCAGCTACCGCAGCAAGTAACAGATGAATCGTTGTTGTCCTAATGCAGTAAAAGAGAGCAGGAGCGAGAGGGTGGGATTGTATCGGAATGAACAAGGGGGTTTTGCTTGCCTGGCACTTCTGAAGATAGTATAGCTCTTCATCGGTGTCATCGAACTCATCGTCGTAATGTCGTCTACTGAGAGGGGACAAATACCAGCAAACAAGGGAGAACACAATCAATGCAATGCAACAATATGATGCATGAATGTGACATGGCAATATGCTGTGGTTTGAGCTAATGCAACTAGCAACAAGTTAAATGAAGTTGGTTTGAATCAAAGATTCAAATTCAAACTCCATATGTGATTTATTACATGCCATTTAATTGAATTGTCCTAACAGTAGTCATAAGTTGTTCTAACATGCATGAAAATGGTACAGATGGATAGATTGGATTTTTCTGATAATTTTTCATATATAAATTATTTAATTTGGAGTTACGCTTGAATTTCTATGAATTCTAGAAGTTTTAGACATTTTTTGGAATTACTGAGTTATTTTTAATCCAGCAAATGATTTACTGCGTCAGCCTGACGTCAGTGTGACGTCAGCAGGTCAAACGGTCACGGTCCGGTCAAACCTGACAGTGGGTCCCGCATGTCACTGTGATTAGTTTAACTAAATTCATTTGGTACTAACCCTAGTTAATTAGCGGGACTGGGCCCCACCTGTCATTGACCCAGGGGGTCAAACTGGCCCACCCTTGGTCAAACGGGGTCAGCGGGGTCAAACCCGCCGGCGACTCGACACCGGCGAGGCCCGAGACGGTGGCGGCCGTCGGAAACGCGCTACAGGGCACGGGCGAGGCCGTTCTTGGGCTTGTTGGAGAGCTCTAGCTGGCGCGCATCTAATGGTGGTGGAGGCCGGGTCTATCATGGCCGGAGCCAACGACGGCGAGCTCCAAGGCGGCGGCCGAAGTTCGGCCATGTGCGGGGTTGGGGCTGCGGCGTGCAAACGCAGAAGCTGAGGCGCTAGCGAGGCACTACGCGTTGCGGCGAGCATGTTGGTTAGCACGGGATGACCAAATGGTCGCCGGAGCGACGCCGACGACAAGCTCGGGCGGCGGTGGTTCTTGGTCTCGATGAACGCGACGGCTAGAGGACGGGAAAGATGCGGGAAACAGAGGAGAAATGCAGCGGAGCTCACTGGGAGGTCGAAGACAGGCTCAGCTGGCTCGGGGACGGCCGGAAGGCGACGAATCCGTCGATGGAGTCCGGCGGCCGTGCTTGGGGAAGACGACTCGAGGCGGCGATGTAGGGCTCCCGCGGTCAAATGGGTTGGTGTAGATGACGCAGAAGGCCATGGTGGTTCTTCTGGACCCATCGGGGAGGCACGGGATGGACGGTGGTCGCGGCTATGGCGGCAGCGAGCTCGCGGCGTCTCGGCCATGGTGGAGAGGGCGAGAGGGAGGCGAGGGGGAGAGAGGACCAGAGAGTGAGGGGGTCGAGGGGGGTTCTGCGGGGTGGCGTGGCGTCGCCATGCGCGGACAGGCTCGAAGGGGAGTCCTCCAGCGCGAAGCAGGAGGTGGCCGGCATCGACGCACGTGCGTCCAGCACGCAGCTGCTTCGGGGCGAGGGGGAGGAAGATGACTGGCAGCTGGGCTGCACAGTAACGGGCCACGCAGGAGCTGGGCCGGTTGGTGGCGCCAGGTAAGTTCTTCTGCTCTTTTTTATACTTTTTTTGTTTTGTTTCTTTTTTTTTAATATTTCTTTTGCCACTGAATTCAAATTTAAACAACTTGAAAATAGTGCCAAAATTCCCTTGGATATTTTTATGTCACATAATGGACTTCTCCACATATACATAAAATATCACAGGCTTTTTGAAACTATAATCATTATATATTATGAATATAACTTCAAATCCAAATACAATATGATTTAAATTCAATGTTCCAAAATATTCCATAAAAATGTTCCAGAATTTTGGTTTGTTATATATCTCTTGCTAAAATTACCAGAATGATTTTTAGGGAATTTTGGAATCACTGAATGCAATTTAAAGGGTTCTTGCCCTTCTTTTAAAAAGTTTTGAGGCTTTCTAATTTCCTCAGTTCAAATTCCTTGAATTTAAACATGATGCAACACCAGATACTAGCACTTGGCATTATCAAAACTAGGGATGTGACAACTCACCCCCACTAAACAAAAATCTCGTCCTGAGATTCAAGCGTAGGGTAAGATGAAGGGGGAACGCAAACTAGTATAATCTTCACGATCCAGGGTGCACTTCATAAGAACCTTGATTCGATCATCATCTTGTCTCGACGTCTTGCTCTGAGAACTCCAACTAACATGACGAGAAGAGGAAAGGAAAGCTCTGGAAGAATCTATCTCCTTGAAGACCGAACAACTCAGGATCAACTCATGGGATGAGACATTGTCACATCTCTCGAGCTGAGACACGAAGCATACATCTGAGGAAATGGAGTGAGACAGATGACGAGGGCTCGCTAGGTAGACAACAATTCCAGACTTAAGATTGTGGTAAACGGTTGTCAATGTAGCGAGGAGTTGAATTGCCATGATACCATAACGGGGCATCTTAGGGATGGTGACTCGTAGATATAACCCCTTAGGTGGCAAAGAATAACCTTTGATACAGATATCATTGAAACTCTTTATACCAACCTAAGGCAATTCTCGAGCGACCATTTGGAGGGGTTCAGAAGAATGGCATACCCGAATTAGAATGATGATGTGGATTACCTTGTTGAAAACAACACAAGGGATGATTTTAGTAACTGGGGAGAAGCTCAACGGTAGAGAGTGAGTCCACTGTTTGAAAAGTTATAGCATAACCGAGGAAGCTGAGAGCAAACCCAGTTAGTGCCGATGATAACACCTAGCGCTTGTGCGTGCTCTCAAGAACTTGAGCATTTCCATATTCATCAAGGTTTACCAATATCCGTGTCAAGGATCCTGGCAACACAACATACTACCATGATGAATAATGACGGAGGATGCAGGTGCAGAGAAGGACAACACTTTCTCAGATTTTTCCTTGACGACGCCAAGGAAACAAAATCTGGAGGATCGACCGAGAGACATTTAGCACTCCGCATTCTAATGTTCTCCTTGATGTGCTAGCATAACCCATTCATAGATATGGTTTGATATCTAGAACATCAACTAAAAGGTCGGACTTCGGGAGCATAAGAATCCATAAGGGACAACTAGGGAGTAAATCCTATTAAATCCTTATGGGGAGGTGGCCAACTTCTTCAATCAAGATACTACAATAATAGGTCTTTCGGCTGGGTGGTGCTGGCCACGACATCCACTTTACCCGTTATCGAGGGACCAATATTATAGTTCTTGGGAAATGTTCCAACCATCATATCTGCCTGAGATTCCGATCTGGTTGGTGTCAGGATATTCCAGACTCATCGAGTTTAGGAAGAAAAATGAAAGTTTGCAACACAATTCGACGATATGATGTTGCGAGATTCTCGGGAAATGAACTACGATAGCAAGCTCCAAAACATGAGCTGGTTCTGCTACATACATGTGAACACGCTATCCCAGACAAGCATGACCACGTAGTAGTCTTATAATAAAACACTACCGAGTTCGGGTTGGGAACCATCATCGAGGATGTCGAAGTCTTGTGCATGACCTAGGATTAGCATATCAACTCCTTTTCCTTGAACAAATCAATCAGTGGCTTGGTGTGCTATGGATACATATAGAATGAAGGTTGCAAATCTCCATACCACAGAATACTTCGCACGTATGCATGACTGATTTGGAATGATCCCAAGGAAGCAACACTGACTTTCTCTAACTCACGGCGGCAACTTGCATTAATGCACATGATCTAGAGGAAGTCACTTCTTTCATCCGAACATATGCTTCATGAACTAGCATGAAGAAATGCTTTCAAAAGTTTCCAACACTAGCTTAGTGTTCAACAAAAACATGGAGGGAATAAGGATGTTGTCGACGGCTCAACAACAAGTTATTGAGATTTCCATATAAATGGAATTCCATAATTATGTGAACAAGGTGATAGTATTGGTCAGACCCAAAAGACATAATGGTGTATGCTCGAGGAATCAACCACGAGTAAGACAACATTACGAACATCGTTGGTTCTGATTTGATTTGAGGATAGCCCACACTCAAACCAAAGTTTTGGTTAAGATAATATATCTAGCAATTGACCATGAGGATCAACCAATGAAGATATCGCCTTTCTTCAAAACACACCAACACCAGGATATCCCTTTGAAACAAACTAAGTTAGGTAAGCTTTTATCTTCCAACTCTCCAAGTTGTCGTTTAGCTTAACCAACTAGCACAGGGGTATCCAACACGGATTCTTGGAGAAGGGGTGGTTACAGAAACCCAACTAGATCACAACTCAACATAGCGGTCAGGTGACAACCTGGTGATACTTCCGAGAAGATATTCGGAAAATCACGAACCACCGATATGCTATTAAGCTCGAGAGCAGTCTTGCTTTTCAGGGCAAGATGATATGATCAAAAGAGCGAGGATTCGAAATAATCCTAACTCATCGATCGAGGGGTGAACCAGGAGAATGGACTAGGTAGCACGATCAATCTTAGAATGATGATTCAATAACCAACATGCTAAGAATGAAATTATTGTCCATGAACTACCAAGCAACACGGTTGCTAGGGGTATAGATTTCACACATCACGATTCACTTGTCGGTGTTCCGGTTACAATAACACGGAACCGAGGAATGAATAATGATGGCGAGAAGTATCACTGTATCAAGAGTTCATAGGATGGTGTGCAATTCCCATGATATTCTTAATATAAAGATGGTAATACTTCAGGGTAGACCAGTACAAAAGCTGGATTAGCATTTTGATCTGCGGAGTACAACTACTTTGACCCAATCCTGGATGTGGATGAGGTACTGGAGTTTGTTTCTCCTAGTCATTCTGAAATAGAATGGCTTTGACGGAACACAAGAATAATAGGCATCGATGAACGAATGCATGCATACTCTTGACTATCAATTGATAGACGAGGGTCAAAAGACGACTAAGGGGGCAACTCAAAAGAACATACGATTTTCTGAGTTGTGGACGCATGGATTAGAATGTCGAACGAGTTCAACAAGTTTCTTCCGGGTAATCCATGCAGAGAGATAGAACTGATAGATTCACAATATAGAATGGAGAACTCATCAAGAGCACTCTAGTTGTGATCTTTTGGTTCAAAAGAACTCCTGCCAAGAATGGTTCATGGTATTTGGAAGAACGATATACCACGGACCTCGAGGACTATCGCAAAGGTTACTAATAACCTAAAGGAACTAGCAACACTATCAACATGAAGTAAGTGGGGTGAATCTTGGTTCAAAAACCCAGGAATAGAATACCTACTACTAAGTGGCATCACGGGATGCTTTCGAGAATAAACGCTAGAATCATCACACTAGGACACAAATCATGGCTAGATTACTAGATGATCCCCTAAGACACCTAGGGTCATAATAATAACTCCAACATATATGTCGAGGTAATAGAATACCTCAACTCAGCGTTTAGTGTGCTTAATCTGGCCCAAAGAAACATCGGGAAGGGAAAGGGGGATTTGCAAATGCATCAGACTATTTAGAAACCTGGGATGACTCGGATAGCATAACGGCTGTAAATGCTCAAAAAGAGATTCTGAGACATCACGCAAAAATGGTGGCATAACCACTCAGAAGCACAATAACAAGGTTCCGAGACCAACTATGAACACACAGGGGTATTAGAAACTGAACTGGGCTTAAATCCAACAATCTTACAAGTCTACAGATTAGTAACACGTGATCCTAAAAGAAAGATGAGAAGCCTAGTTCCTTAACCCTGTAGGAAGGATAAGATGACTCAGATCGGAAGGCATAAGGTACAAGGAGTAAAAAGAGCCTTACGTTCCAACCCACAATCAATTCCCTTACATAACTAAAGCATTTCTAGACTCAACTTCGACCAGTTTGGCTTGGTAATCCTACAGGCAGTCAAGCTCTGATACCAAAGCTGTCAGGACCCCGACTCAATGCCACATCGATCTAGCATGTAACACCTCATATCACTTTGTGGCCTCACGCACGGTATCCCCACGGGTGTCGCCTTACCTTTGCCTGGGACCGTTTGCGCCTTTTGGCACACGTATATGATAGTGTCGCTAGCATCCATATGATAAGGAGCCCGGGCTGACATGGCTAGTCGTAAACCCAAAGTGGCACAAACTTATAGGGACATGCATCCATGACCCAGCATCGAACGTGTCGGTCATCAGCGAGTGAATCCAGGCTGTAGCATTGGGCTAGCAGGACTCTGGTGAACCGGGCTGTAGTGGGCTAACAGGACTCCGGTATTCATCGCGTGACATTTCCCCGAAGGGACACACACAGGAACGAAGAAGGACACATGCCGGCCAGCCTAAGTGTTCCGGAGCAGTAGCAAGCTACCATGGCTCAGTGGAAGCACTAGGAGACATTTCCCGGTAAGAGAGACTACTAAGGATAAACAACTAGATAGTCAGATCCCACACATACCAAGCATTTCAATATCATGCACACAATATGCTCGATATGTGCAAGTACATCATGGCATCACAACATGACTCTACAACTCAAGCATTTATTCAATAGGCTCCGAGGAGCGAGATATTACGATCATGGGTCTCATGACCCAACATTCAGAGCATACAAGTCAAAGCACATGCGGAAGCTTAACATGTCTGAGTACATACATCTACAAAAGAAAAAGGCTGAGAAGCCTGACTATCTACCAGATCCTGCCGAGGGCACAAGATCGTAGCTGAGGTAACAAGCTAAACGTCGAAGTCTATGAGGAACTACTAGCGAGACTGAAGTCTCTCTGCAAAAACATAAATTAAGCAACGTGAGTACAAATGTACCCAGCAAGACTTACATCAGAACTATCTACATAATCATCATTATCAACAAAGGGGGTGGTGGGGTTTAACTGCAACAAGCCAGCTTTGACTCGGTGGCTAACCTGAACTACGACTGCAAGTAACTCTTTTGAGGTGGCACACACGAGTCCACATATTCACCATATCAACACACCACTATGGATCCGCTCCCGTCTCCCTACGAGAACGCCATCCATAGCACTCACGCTTATCTTGCGTATTTTAGAGTATCCACTTTCACTTGTCTATGAACTGTACAGGCAACCCAGAAGTCCTTTACCGCGGACACGGCTATTCGAATAGATCATATTAACCCTGCAGGGGTGTACTTCTTCACACACGCTCTCACCACTTACCGCCGTTTACACGACATGTACTCGGCAACCTTCATGCGGAAGCCCAGCGAGGGTGTCGGCCACGACCTGACTAACCACACAAGTCTCTCGTCCAGGTTTATCGCCTATTCAGGTTCCATCCGCAAGGAGATCCGGCCGGGGTGTCGCTCACGGCCCCAAACGATGTGTGCAGGGTTCCCAAGCCCACCTCGACGGGTGGATCTACGCTTGGTACACCGTGCCACGGTGCCTAGTCTGTCCCAAGCCCACCTGTACCGGGTGCCACTTGCTAGACTACTAACACTACCTACAAACACCAGAAACTAGTTGCACCTCCTGGACAGAGATCAAGTTGATTAATAAGTCGAGAGAGTCAATTAAGGATCCCAATGTGTGGTAGTAGCTGTTCATGGATGAAAAACACAGAACTCAGTTCCTGAGGACGGCTGCTATGAGACAACCCACCATGTACTCCTGCATGGCCTCTCACCGCTACCTTTACCAAATCGTGTTCACACACTTAGCTCACACATAGTAGGACATGTTCACACGCCTCTGATTCATCCCCGATGAATCAGACCTGACTCAACTCTAAGCAGTAGCAGGCATGACAACAAGCATGAATGAGTAGGCACATCAGGGCTCAAACAACTCCTACTCATGCTAGTGGGTTTCATCTATTTACTGTGGCAATGGCAGGTCATGCAAAGGATAAAGGGGTTCAGCTACCGCAGCAAGTAACAGATGAATCGTTGTTGTCCTAATGCAGTAAAAGAGAGCAGGAGCGAGAGAGTGGGATTGTATTCGAATGAACAAGGGGTTTTTGCTTGCCTAGCACTTCTGAAGATAGTATAGCTCTTCATCGGTGTCATCGAACTCATCATCGGAATGTCGTCTACTGAGAGGGGACAAATACCAACAAACAAGGGAGAACACAATCAATGCAATGCAACAATATGATGCATGAATGTGACATGGCAATATGATGTGGTTTGAGCTAATGCAACTAGCAACAAGTTAAATGAAGTTGGTTTGAATCAAAGATTCAAATTCAAACTCCATATGTGATTTATTACATGCCATTTAACTGAATTGTCCTAACAGTAGTCATAAGTTGTTCTAACATGCATGAAAATGGTACAGATGGATAGATTGGATTTTTCTGATAATTTTTCATATATAAATTATTTAATTTGGAGTTACGCTTGAATTTCTATGAATTTTAGAAGTTTTAGACATTTTCTGGAATTACTGAGTTATTTTTAATCCAGCAAATGATTTACTGCGTCAGCCTGACGTCAGTGTGACGTCAGCAGGTCAACAGGTCACGGTCCGGTCAAACCTGACAGTGGGTCCCGCATGTCAGTGTGATTAGTTTAACTAAATTCATTTGGTACTAACCCTAGTTAATTAGCGGGGCTGGGCCCCACCTGTCATTGACCCAGGGGGTCAAACTGGCCCACCCATGGTCAAACGGGGTCAGCGGGGTCAAACCCGCCGGCGACTCGATGCCGGCGAGGCCCGAGACGGTGGCGACCGTCGGAAACGCGCTATAGGGCACGGGCGAGGCCGTTCTTGGGCTTGTTGGAGAGCTCTAGCAGGCGCGCATCTAGTGGTGGTGGAGGCCGGGTCTATCATGGCCGGAGCCAACGACGGCGAGCTCCAAGGTTGCGGCCGGAGTTCGGCCATGTGCGGGGTTGGGGCTGCGGCGTGCAAACGCAGAAGCTGAGGCGCTAGCGAGGCACTACGCGATGCGGCGGGCATGTTGGTTAGCACGGGATGACCAAATGGTCACCGGAGCGACGCCGGCGACAAGCTCGGGCGGTGGTGGTTCTCGGTCTCGATGAACGTGACGGCTAGAGGACGGGAAAGATGCGGGAAACAGAGGGGAAATGCAGCGGAGGTCACTGGGAGGTCGAAGACAGGCTCAGCTGGCTCGGGGACGGCCGGAAGGCGACGAATCCGTCGATGGAGTCCGGCGGCCGTGCTCGGGGAAGACGACTTGAGGCGGCGATGTAGGGCTCCCGCGGTCGAATGGGTTGGTGTAGATGACGCAGAAGGCCATGGTGGTTCTTCTGGACCCATCGGGGAGGCACGGGATGGATGGTGGCCGCGGCTATGGCGGCAGCGAGCTCGCGGCGTCTCGGCCATGGTGGAGAGGGCGAGAGGGAGGCGAGGGGGAGAGAGGACCAGAGAGTGAGGGGGTCGAGGGGGGTTCTGCGGGGTGGCGTGGCGTCGCCACGCGCGGACAGGCTCGAAGGGGAGGCCTCCAGCACGAAGCAGGAGGTGGCCGGCGTCGACGCACGTGCGTCCAGCACGCAGCTGCTTCGGGGCGAGGGGGAGGAAGATGACTGGCAGCTGGGCTGCACAGTAACGGGCCGCGCAGGAGCTGGGCCGGTTGGTGGCGCCAGGTAAGTTCTTCTGCTCTGTTTTATATTTTTTTTGTTTTGTTTCTTTTTTTAATATTTCTTTTGCCACTGAATTCAAATTTAAACAACTTGAAAACAGTGCCAAAATTCCCTTGGATATTTTTATGTCACATAATGGACTTCTCCACATATACATAAAATATCACAGGCTTTTTGAAACTATAATCATTATATATTATGAATATAACTTCAAATCCAAATATAATATGATTTAAATTCAATGTTCCAAAATATTCCATAAAAATGTTCCAGAATTTTGGTTTGGTATATATCTCTTGCCAAAATTACCAGAATGATTTTTAGGGAATTTTGGAATGACTGAATGCAATTTAAAGGGTTCTTGCCCTTCTTTTAAAAAGTTTTGAGGCTTTCTAATTTCCTCAGTTCAAATTCCTTGAATTTAAACATGATGCAACACCAGATACTAGCACTTGGCATTATCAAAACTAGGGATGTGACACATTTTGTCATCACGGCATCCGAAACATCGTGTCATGCCTTAAAACGCCAGGGGCTTCATTGCACCCACACTATGGCAACAAAGTCCGACCACCTTCTCGGTCGTTCGGCACCCCGAACTTATAGCATTATATGCATTAGCTCCGAGTCATGTCTTGGGTCATTAGTTGGGTTTGCCCGGCTCCCATGTTTTGGTACCTTATGTTCCACAATATCGGCTAAGGTGGCGCTGGGAGAACTGCTGCGATTGTGTCCCGGTTCTCCGGACGAACACCTCAGTAGAGAAAGTCGAAAACTGACTGTCATGATAAGGCGAGAGCTGGTCAGCTGTTTGAGACGTTGTAAAATCTTTAAAGATTTATTCCGCATAATGCCATAATAAAATGTGGAGTGCGAAGGATCGATCTACCGACCAGGCGCTATTAGAGCCCCTCGTGCGGTCTTCCGAATGCCAGGGGCTGCGCTTCCCATAATCGAATTCCTATGGCTAAGTGAGAGTAATAAAGCCCTATAGTCCGAGGGTAGGCACTCACAATTCACTTCACGAGCCCAAGGAAACTGCTCGGAATGGGCTCGGTGGGCCATAGCCGGATAACCAAATCCTTCATGGCTAGTTCGGCCTCCTGGTGCAGTTCGATCAGCTGCTTCAGCTGGTCGACAAATGGCACCGGATAACTCGGCGCCAAGAGCTTCTCCACAGTTTCCCTCTCCTCAGCTCGGCAGAATTGGGCAGCATTAGATATGCTGCACGGCAGATCCGCAAACACCCCTGGAAAAATCAGGATTCAATGGGTCACCATGAATCTTCCCTGCTATCACATACAAATCGCTTTGAATAAGAAAAACCCTTACCAGCCGCAATCTTCCGCGCCTCTCGAATATCCTTCAGAGCAGCCTGGGCTTCCTCCCGAGCATCATTTGCGGTTTGGAGAGCTTGGACGAGTTCAGATTCTTTCAATAATAGACTCTGCACCAAAGTCTCGCTTTTCTTCACGGCCTCCTGAAGCTCTCGTTCAGCTTCAACGACCCTGGCCTCGTGCTTCTCGCGGAGAGCCTGCTCCGTGGCTGCCTTCTTTTCAGCCAAGGAAACAGCCTTCTTGAGCGCCTCAATTTTGGCATTTGCCCCTAGAGTGCGTGATATAAATGCTTTAATTAGACACAACTACTTACTTGTGCTAAAACTTACTAAAGTTTCAACATACCTTGTTTATCCTCCAGCTGCTTCTTCACTCGGCCGAGTTCCTCTTCGTCCCGCTCCAGACTCTGCTTGAGTCCGGACAAATCCGCAGTATGAGAGGAGGCAGTCGCTGCAGACACCTAATTCATAAAGAAATATATA